>NW_022602669.1:0-68253 GCF_008692095.1 Etheostoma spectabile | reverse complement strand
ATTCCATTTTGGCAATATTCTAAAGATGGACTCCACGAAGAAGGATTAGTGCATGTATAGGAACCTGAGCAAGCGTGTGTGATTCAGGCCCGTGTTGCAGGAATAAATAAGTATGCATTATTGTTACATTACCTTGTATGATGTTGGTGTGCTGTGTGTCTAAGTGTGGGTTTGTGGTTAGGTTTGGAACCAGTTGAGCCCAAATTCAAATATAAACGCAGACCAGAATATTAAACCATATTATTATTCCAGTCTGATGTCAGTAATACAACAATGAAAAGAACCAGGTAAACAAATCCAAAGTGATCCAAAGTGCAGAGCGGGACTGGACAGTGTCCGATAACCAGTTAGCCGGGGTGTAGAGCAGGATTGGTGGATGGCTGGAGTCCTTTTTATTTCTTGTAAGACACAATCAGCGGAACAAGGCGATGATGAGGGACACCATCGCCATCACGTCCCAGGCTCCCCAGACTGCAGCGGGTCCCCTCCTGCCCCACAGACTCTCTGAAGGGAGCCCCAACAGCCAGACCAGCCCCTCCAGCACCGCCTACCCACAGATGCTCTGGTCTGCTGCAATCATCAGAGGGCCGATGGCCCCGGAGCTGTATGTCATGGTTTGGGGTTTTAAATTGGGATTATTTTTCCCTTTTTTTTCCTTGTGTTTGTGTCTCAGTGTCCTCCCCGGTCTAGTGTGTCTGTCCTGTGGTCCACTCGGTGTCTGTCAGCTCTGTTTTCTGTCTTGTCTCGCCCTAGTTTTACTTCCTGTGATTACCTGATGTTTTCCACCTGCTCCCCTGCCCTCTCATCACCTGCCTTTTGTTACCTAATTACCCTGTGTATTTAGGTCTTTGATTCCCTTGTGCCTCATCCGATCCTTTTGCCTTTGCCAGCCTGTTTGTCTTGCCTGTCATCCGTCAGCTTTCCCAGCCCTTGTGATCCTGTCAGTGTTTCCAGCAATTCCCTGTGAGTTTTCCCTAGTGTATTTTTCCCTGTTGGATTTTTGCCTTCCCCCGTGCCTGTGTTTGGATTTTATCTCCTTTTTGCTCCTGTGTTTGCTGGACTGTCAGACAATAAACCTTTTTTGACAATTCCCACTACTCTGCATTTGGGTCCTCCTTCCGTTACCGTAACGTGTATGACATCATCGCCGCCCACCAAAATGCCACTGATGTAAGACGCCACTGGTGTGGCGGCGGGAACAGAGGCAGGCCGCTGCTTTGGACATGGCGTCCATTAAGGGGATGCCACACAAAGTGACCCTTTGCTGTTAGAGGAAACGGGTGCAGCAGGACAAGAGGGTCCTGGAGGAGGAAAAGGGTGTGATGGCCCTTCCCAATCTGCTGGCCTGTCATGTCTACTCCTTTTTGTTTTTCAGTGCTGAGAGTGGTCGGGAGGTGAGTTGGGAGGGTCGTCTTTACCTGGCCGGCTGGGCGTGGCCTTCAGAAGGCATAAAGGCCTTCCCTTCTCGGAGTCTAACTTTCTCTCAGCTGGTGCTACTGGAGCCTCCACCATTTTGTTCTTTGTCTGGTTTGTTGCATCTTACAACACACTTCACTTCATTTATCACTCATCCATGCACGGCAAACACAACTGATGTCTTCTATAATTACACATCCCACTGTTACCTTTATGTTGAGTTATGTTATGAGAGTATTTACTTGAATAAACTTTTTGGTATATCTGTGTGAGACCTCCCTTTTTGTGCCGGCTTTTAGCCAGGTGGTAACAAGGGAAAGCCCCAAAGCCAGCCGGGGGACCCCTGCGCCATTAGTGCCAAAACTAGAACCCTCAACACAGGGCACGCCTTTTACAAAGGCCAAATTTTACTGTGAGCTGCAGGGGGGTCCTGGTCACCGACGGCTGATGAGTGGCTCACAGGTCAAGCAGCCCCAGAGGATGCCGGGAAAGTTCCCAGAACCACACAATGGAACCTTAAAGGATGGGGAGGCACGCTGTCCGCCAGTCCCAGCAGTGCAACTCTCCAGGTTCCTCTTCCCCTGGCCCCTCCAGGAGAAAGCACATGTGCCGCAAGCTGTGTTTCTCCTCCAGCTCCTTCTCCCCTGCCTCTCCTTCCCCAGGGCCTTCCTCGAGAAGGTACATCACCCAGAGCCAAAAACTCTGCGCCAGCCCCTGCCCTGGGCTTTCCAACATGAAGATTTCGTCAATCGTAGGCAGCACATCTGTGCCAGCCCTGCTTCTTCTTCCTCCCCTGGCCCTCCTTCCCCTGTGCCTTCCAGGAGAAAGCATAAGCCCCACAAGCTGCACATCCGCCAGCTGTGCCTCCAGCCGGCACAAAAAGACAATGGGCACAGTCGTTTGGATGGGACAAACTTCTGTGCCCTGTACGCAGGGAAAAATGTGGAGCTGTGGCTGGCTGAAAGGAGGGCTCTAAAGTCAAACACAGGGCTGCCAACTCTCACGCATTGGCCGTGAGACACACGCATTTGACTGGTTTCACACGCGCACACGCCACACCCCAGATTTCTCACGCTGAAGTGTCAGCCCGGTCGGTCAAATTTCTGAAAGATGAGTTTATCTATGTTTTTACCTGTTGAGCCACTCGTGATCGACTAGTTGTGCTTTCAGAGACTGTGAGGGGGTTCAAGAGCGCTCCCTGTCTGTGGAATTTTCAAATTGTCGCAAAATGAGAAAAAAAATTTCACGAGCCATCCCAGGTGCATTTCCCCGGCTTCAGGTATGCGCTCTGAGTATCACAGACCCGTCCGTCGCTTCGTGTCCACTCTCTCTGTAAAGATAGAGGTGAGCAGCGCGGCTGGTAGTGTAGCAACTTCAGTCATTGTAGTGGACTCGCTCTGCTGGGGGCAGTGACGCGTTGCATGCATGCGTAGACCTCCGATAAAGAGCAGCGTACGGACACCTCTAAACTGTCAGAGACCAGAGACCCAAATGGGCCTCTATGTCTGTCAGACGGTCTGAATGAGATCCACCTGGGGCATACCCCCAGACCCCCCTAGGGAGAGCCCCATCCCCCCACATATAACCAATCCCAATTTAAACCCTAAAGGATAAAGACCCAAAGAAATTGCTTTGTACGCGGCAAAATATGGGTTGGCCCCCCAAAATCTCACTCCAAGGTTTTGGGAAAAGTTGGCAGCCCTGCAAACATGCTTCTGTAATTACTGTATTTTTGTCTGTCCTTAGTCCCACTGATATAACGCTGTGTTTTTACGGCTCTTTGGGGAATATCCGAGTTTGTTGTTATAAAAAGTGCCGTACTGTACGTGTTAGCATGTTTGCCGTCCGTGTAACTCCAGTCCACTTCTGTGCACAAACATATTTTTAATGAGTGCATAACACTTTATAAACTATTTATGTCTGTCGTAAGTCCCACTGACTTAACGCTGTGTTTTTAAAGCTCTTTAGGGAATATCCGAGTGTGTGTTGTTATAAAAAGTGCCGTACTGTACATGTTAGCATGTGTGCCTTAGACTAATACGTGGGTTAGCATGTTAGCTGGCCACTACCTGTGTATGCTGCCTAATGTTATGTTTGTCACCCAATTGTCTGTCTTCCTCTTTCTCGGCTGCACCCTTATACACACATTTCCGACATTCAAAAAGAAAGCTCAGCAACTTTAACCGGAGACATCTGGTTTCGGTAGATACAACACAAGGTCATGCTAGCATATCATTTATTACAAGATTTATAGACTACTCCTTTGGTGTTATCTTTTTAACTGCAACATTTACTCACCCTTACTGAAAACAACACCCTCAATGATGATTATAAGTCACACAATATTAAGCAAAGCAATTATAAATTCTAACAAAATCCAGGCAAAAGGAAAAAAAAACTGGTTCCTTAACCATGCATTTTCCAGGCAAGCACGGGCAGGAGAAGCATCAACCCCGGCAACTCCAGCATGGGCAGGAGAAGCATCGACCCAGCACGGGGAGCCCCTTTGTCACCTGCAACTCCGGCTACCGGTTAGTTTATGATTGAAAGCCTGAGAGGAACGTGACTTTTCATACACGTGAAATGTAATGTTGTGCAGACAAAAGTACATGGCAAATAAAGCAACCAAGATATTGGCATAAACATGCATGGTAGACATAGTATTAGGAGTAGGCTACTATTGTGCACTTGTGGTTTTTTTACTTGCGTGTGGGGGGGGAATAAATGCAGTCACCTCACATGTAAAACTGAATGTCATGAAGTTGAGATGTCTGGTATCATAAGATATCCCAGACATGCTGATTTTACTTTCTGAGTGCAAAGGTAACGGTTTAGCATTATATTGACAGAAAAAGCTAACTTTTCTAGTCTGTAGTCTGGGAGTCTATTCTGTGCTTAAATTGATATACTTGCATACAATATTCAGTTTTGCAAGCTCCAATATGAATAAATTTTTGAATTTTTTAAATTTTTTTGTCCAGGCCGGAGTAAACAACCTAGGGAGCAGGAGCACCTAGCTCTCCTGAGGGACATGCATGAGTCAGATCAGGAGCAGCGGGAGCGCCATTTCCGGATGGTGTTTGAACACACAGCCCAGGCAAGAGAGCAGGAACCAGCCTTGAGAAGGGAGAGATGGCAGCAGCTGCTGCCTTCAATCTGGCCTTCCTTGGGACTCTGAGCCAGCTTGTGCAGGCCATGCACAGCAAGCGGGACCCTGTTCCTCCACCCATGGACTAGACAGTACACTATTATGGATAAACCCACCCCCAGATTTTGTCCCACTAAAATAATGTGCAATATTTAGTACCATTACACTGTAGCTACCTCCTATATTTTGTATATATAGACTATTTTAGAACTGTGCACCTTACCACCCCACCTTTTTTATTTGCACTACTTACTAAATTACATATTTGTTGGCACGAAAAAAGGAGTTGCTTTTAATCTTTGGACACTATTTTTCACCATTTACAAAGCTGTGTATTTTGCCTTATTCACATAATGTTTGTTCTTTGCATTCTTGCACATTTGTTAAATAAACCTTTTTTTAAGTAATTTAATGTTTCTTTCATTGTGGTTCTATATAAAGGGCTATTAAGGGCTTTTGCATGTCAACAAAGTATGTCAAAGAAAGGTTTTTATACAGCTACTTAAGTAGCACATCAAACCCTCCCTGTACATCCCTGCCTTCTTCCTCTGCACCCTGTGACAATGTCACCACCGGCTCTGCTGGCCCAGATGCATCCCAGTCATTGTCATAAGCCTCTCCATGACTCTCACAAAGATTATGCAAAGCACAGCAGGTCAGAAACATAGATTTCACCAGTTGTACATCACAGTCATTTCTTTTCATAAAACAACGCCACCTTCCCCTCAATCTACCAAAAGCATTTAACAACCAACAACCCGTGCCCTGCAGATTTTCTTGTAAATCTGCTGTTCTGCTGAGAGGCGTCCAGTGTCATTGAATGGTTTTAAGAGCCAATTCTGCAAAGGATAGGCAGAATTCCCCAGGATGTAGTAGCCAGCATTAACCCTTGTCAACGGTTGTCCTTAACCTCAAGAGCAAACGGGTGTTAGGCCTTCCTATGGTTAAGGACTTCACCAAGCCTGCTGAGTACACAGGTATGTGTGTGATGTCAAAACAATTTATCTTGTTTAGATAGCAGCATGTCTTGAGGCTGGCCCAGACCCTGCTGGAAGCACAGAGCCTTCTGGGGCTTTCTGACAGGAGGGTAGACAGGCTCATTGTGCTCTGGTAAAAACTGAGATCTACCCTCCCAGATACCGGGAGAGGCTACGAAGGGGAAAAACTCTCTTTGCTAATAGAAATTTCTCTAATTGAAACATGCTGTTCAATTCATTCTGTGCTCTCATTGAGTCTTTTAGCGGTCTTCTTGGACCGAACTCGGGCCCTGCAAATTGGCCCAGCGCCAGTCTCCTGGTGGAGGCCATTTGCAGCCAGCTCTGCCAGCTCCACCCAAAAGGCCCACGGTCCGGGGACAGGTGGGCCCTGGTCCTCTCGGACTACGTGGCCATCAGAGCGGCAGTGCTAGCCAGCCCGAGGCTGATGGCTCAGACGGACATCCAGCTCGGGGGGGGGGGGGGGGGGGCTGTGTTCTACAGATCAAATAGATTGAATAAATTAGAGCCAGAAGAGGGTTTAAAAAAAATAATAATCTCCGAAGGCAGCGACGCAACACGAGCTGCATTCTACCAAGCAGCATGTCTGAACAAACCCCACGTTTACCAGAAACCTACTGGTTACTAAGTAAATACTACAACCAAAGTTAAAAACAGACCTAAAGCCTAAATGTTAATGGAAACGTGAACCTGAGTGACTGAGGGAGAGAGAGAGAGCAGTTAACATCTCAGTTTTCTGTGTGTGAGAGAGCAGAGCGGGACACACACAGCAACACAAGGAATCTGTATGTGTGTAGGGGAGGGGCGCTGTGACTAGCCTATCACAGAATAGTGTAGGGGAGGGGTGCTGTGACAAGCCTTTCAAGGAACGCAGACACAGTCAGCTAGCCAATGAGGAGTTTTATTCAATCTGAGCACAGATATTGATTCGTATTACTCGTATATAACTCGTACTTGGCAAAAGTGCTTTATCCGTACCGGATACTCGTTTCAGCCAAGTATCCGGCTCATCTCTAGTGAATGCCTTTTTTTAATTAATATTGATGATTATTGTATTAATAAGTGTTTCTCTTTGAGGTTGTCTTGGTTGTGAGTTCATCATCAGACACAAAAGCAGAGACAGTACATTTTACCAGTTGTCCACCGCTAGCTAAATGAATAAAAGAATTGGAGTTTTAAAATAGATATTAAGTAATAGCTGGTACTTTCTATTGCTGAATGAGCTCTATCTGGAGGAAAAAGGAGTTGCACCAAAGAAAGTCATTGGACTGTAATTGACCACTCATAGACTGTCAATGGCATACTTTGGGATGATGGTTGTCTATTCATGAAGCCATGCATTACTTTCAATAGTCAAGACCACTGAAACTTGATCAAAAAGAAGGTTTAGTTGAATGGAATCGGCTGCATTCAGTATTTTAGATGGCAAATCTGTGTAAGGAACCATTTCCACTGCTTCTATATCACAACACAGAAGATGCCAGAAGAAACATCGGTCCTACGGAGAAGCTCATGACAACTGAATCCCAGGATTTTAACTAAAGACTTAACAGTAACAGCTATTTTACATTGTGTTACTAGTTGAAGAATGCTAAAATGTGTTATAAATAATTCTAGGTTGTGTCTCTGGATAAATGATTGTTTTGGTAAATCATTCTTATTACTCTAACTTTAGCATTGACTTGACTGTTGAATTCAGTAAGTGCGACTTGTTGGGCCAGTTGAACATGACAATGCTACACACTAACTGAAGATAGATGGGATTGGATTTACATTCAGATCATCTGAAATGGAGAAACTGATGGTTATTGTGTTCATAAGTGCTTCTCTTTGGGGTTGTCTTGGTAGTGAGTTCATCATCAGACAAACAGTATCTCTGAAGAAAGGCAGAGACAGGCTATGTCACAATTCTTCCCAAAACCAGTAAAACAATCTGACAAAAGATGAGACGAACGCAGACACTAAATCCACCGGGTAACGAGGAAACACAAGGCAGGTGGCACCAGGGCTGGGAATCAGGTGAACAACATCAGGCAATCACAGGGGCGGGAAAACAGTAAGTAGAACAAGACTTGACAGAAAGCCAGACTATCAAAATAAAACTGGAAACAGAACATACAGACACTCTAGGGAAAGACAGGAACACCAATAACACAAGACACCAGGGCCTGTTGCATGAAAGTAAAATAAAGATATCCAGGATAAGTGAAAAAAGCGCAGCTTAACTTAGTGAGATGCGCTCATTGCGGCTTAATCGGTTGCATGTTGCTGAGCCAGGATAAACAAGTAAGGCAAATCAAGGCAGATTTATTTATATAGCTCATTTCAGCAACAGGGCAATTCAAAGTGCTTTACATAAAATCAGTTAAAAACCAGTTAAAAATAAAAACGGATAAAACACCAACCCCCTTGTTTAGTTCTGACTCTGGGGACAGAAAGCAGAACTGTCCCAGACTACCTGAGAGGTCTGGGGGGTCATAGTGTATTAGAAATGTATTTTTTCTCTAAACCGTTTTGTGATTTATAAACTAGCAAAAGTACTTTGAAATCAATTCTTTGAGACACAGGAAGCCAGTGTAAAGACTTCAGAACTGGAGTGATGTGATCCACTCTCTTGGTCTTGAGGACTCGAGCAGCAGCGTTCTGAATCAGCTGTAGCTGTCTGATTTATTTTTTAGGGAGACCTGTAAAGACACTGTTACAGTAGTCAAGTCTACTGAAGATGAAAGCATAGACAAGTTTTTCCAAATCCTGTTGACACATAAGTTGACCCTTGATATCTGCTTAAGGTGATAATGTGGCTGTTAATATTCAGGTCAGAATCCATGACTACACCAAGATTTCTGGCTTTGTCTGTTGTTTTTAAAATTGTTGTTTGAAGCTGAGCGCTGACTTTTAATTGTTCTTCTTTTGCTCCAAAAACAACCACCTCAGTTTTTCCTTCATTTAATTTCAGAAAGTTCTGAGACATCCAGCCATTAATCTGTTCAATGCACTTAGTCAGTTTTGTATTTGACTATAGTCCCTTGGCGATAAGGTTATGTAAATTTGTGTGTCGTCCGCATAACTATGGTAACGTATTTTGTTGTTTTCCATAATTTGAGCCAGTGGAAGCATGTAGATGTTAAATAGAAGAGGCCCCAGAATGGAGCCTTGGGGAACTCTCCACGTCATATTTGTATGCTCAGATGTATAATTGCCTATCAAAACAAAGTAGTTCCTATTCTTTAAGTAGGATTCAAACCAGTTTAGTACTGGGCCAGAAAGTCCAACCCAGTTTTCCAGTCGGTCTAGTAATATGTTGTGGTTGACCGTGTGAAATGCAGCACTGAGCCATTATCTGTGTTAAGGTGGATGCCATTAAAAGATTTTGACAAGAGCCGTCTCAGTGCTGTGGTGTGGTTGGAAACCCGACTGAAAAGTATCAAAACGGTTGTTTAGTGACAAGAAATGGTTGAGTTCAATTATTTTACTTAAAAACGAAAGGTTTAATATTGGCCAATAGTTGCTCATTAGTGATCTGTCTATATTGTTCTTTTTTAAGAGTGGCTTGATGACTGCAGTTTTCAGGGCCTGTGGAAAGATACCTGAAAGAAGAGACGTGTTCACAATCTGTAGAAGATCAGAAGCCAAACAATTCGAAACATTTTTTAAAACACCTGTTGGTAGAATATCAAGGCAAGAGGAGGAGGATTTCAGATGTTGTATAATGTCCTCCAGGTTTTTATGGTTGATCGTATGAAATTCTGTCATATTGGAATTGGTGTTGCTTGAACACTGTGACAACACATATCCTGAACTTGATATGGAGGCACTGACTGTTTGTCTAATCTTCTGAATTTTGTCTTTGAAGAAGGAAGCAAAGTCATTGCAGGCCTTGGTAGAAAAAAGTTCAGATGCTACTGGTACTGGAGGGTTTGTGAAACTATCAACAGTAGCAAACAAAGCAAGTGAATTATTATTGTTTCTAGCGATAATGTCAGAGAAGAAGGACCGCCTTGCATTCCTCAGTTCCAAATTATAAATGCGAAGTCTCTCTTTATAGGTGTCATAATTGACCAGGAGATTGTTGTTTTCGCCACCTTCGTTCAGCTTTTCGACACTCTCTTTTTTCTGTTCTCACCAGTAGGACATTTCTCCATGGAGATCTTTTCTTACCAGAGACAACTTTTACCTTAGTGGGGGCAATGGCATCAATAACAATTTAATTTTACAGTTGTAATGATCTACAAGCTCAGTCACTGAGAGCCCAAAGAGCCCGGAGAGGGCGGGTGTGGAGGAGAAAAGCTGAATAAATGTTTTACTGGTGTTTTCAGGGTTATACCGTTTTCTGATTATCTTTGTTTGGACACTTTTGGGCACAGAGATAGTGCCGCTGAAGAAAACACAGGAAAATTCAGAGAGAGCAATGTCAGCCACCACAAACTTGGAAATGTTCAGATCCTTTGAAACAATCAAGTCCAGAGCGTGCCCCTTATTGTGAGTGGGCTCTGTCACATGCTGAGTTGTGTTTTTTGAGAACTATGGACTGATTGTCCATAGTTCTCAAAAACACGACACAGTTCTTTAGTCCCCCTGTCCTGGGGGTTGTCAACATGAAGGTTAAAATCACCCACAATGATTACACAATCAAAGTTAATGCAGATTTTAGACAGCAGTTCAGTGACGTCATCAATAAAGGTTGCACAATATTTAGGTGGCCTGTAGATATTTAGAAATATAGCTTGAGGGAAGACCTTAATTGAAGAGCCACATATTCAAAAGAAGCAAAATTTCCATGACATATTTGCGTACAGTGGAATGAGTCATTAAACCCGGGGCCCGGGCTTGTCTTGGAAAGAGTCATGAGTGCCACTAGGTGTGCAGCCTGGACCCGGCACACATCAGTTAATGCTTGGTTGATTTTGCACACAAGCGTCCTTATCAGTCTGGGGGGAAGGAGTTAGCTGACATCCTGGCAGAGGTGCCTGGCGTTTTACTTTTGCCCGGGGTTGAGCGATGGGGGAAGGAAGGGGTGTAAATTTGGTTCCAGCATCTACCGGCTGCTTCATCTGGTCAGTGAACTCCAATGTGGGGATGGGGGAAAGAGGTGAAAGGGTGAGCGGAGAGAGAGAGAGAGATGGATCCTCAAAGGGTTCGGGGTTGGTAAGGGGGTTTGAGGGGTGCTGGACGGGTGTAAAGGGGGAGTTGAGGTTTCGTGTCTCTGCTCTGTAGTCTCCCACGGTCAAATCTTTGCTCAGGTGGGGGCTGTGCTGGATCACTGCCGCACTTTGTTATGTCTTCCTCTTGTTTAGATGCGTCTTGTCTCGTGTTCTTGGCAGAGGGAGCAGATGAGTAGCGCAGAGAGTAAAGTAGATTAGAGGTGAACCGCTTTACTCTTGGCTTGTTGAGGAAAAAAATCAGCTTTAAAATTATGTCTGCGCTCCCAGAAAATGTTACAAATGTCAATGAACTGCAAAGAATGTACGTTACATTCAGTTGAAAGCCATTTGTTTAGTGCCAACAGTCGGCTGAATCTCTCAGCTCCTCTTCTGACTGGCGGTATAGACAGACAGACAGACAGACAGACACATCTGCGTTTAGGGAGCTTACTGTGTTCAGCAGTTCCATGAAGTCCAGTTTTGTTAGGGCTGTTGCTAGTTGCACCCTGGCTGTGTCTCAAATCGCGCACTTCTGTACTAAATACTAACTATTTGAGTACATAGTGCGTTCACATTGTCGAAGTGCGGTCAAATGCAGTGTACCCGGATGGTGCACTCAAACCGGTCACAGAGTTAAGTGTACATCAATGCACACTTTCCACACTCAACGGTTGCCATCTTGGCTACGTAGTGGAAGGGGCGGAGCTAACAACCGTTGAAAAACTTTTGATAGCGGCGGCCGAAGACGCGATAGCGAGACCGACGGAGCAATACAAAGTTGAACGTGAGTCTTTTTGCTAAACATATAAGCCACTTATAAATGTATACTTGGTTAATTTTACAGTAGATAATAATTTTGTACCACGAATTATAACGTTTATTAGTACCATAATTTGACGTGCTAGCAAGTTAACCTTAGCTAGCTAACAGCGGCAGTTTAACCATATTGGCAAATAAGTTATAAGCTAACGTTACATGTGTTGTGGTATACTGTTGTTTGTGTTAAACCTTCGTCCCATTGTAGACGATTTTAGTGTTAGATGTATGATCTTAACAAGTTGTACATAATCCGATGTGAGCGTTAGCTCAGCAATACAGCGATCAGCTGATTGTCTGCAGGTAACGTTATGAGTGGCGTAACGCTAATGTTAAAACGTATCTGCTGTTACTGCCTCCACCTGATGTATATCCTGTATATACTGCCTCCACCTGATTTTTATCCTGTATAACCGCCTCTTCAGGGACCAACGAGGAATAGAGGGCCGTCATTTAGGGGTGACGATGGCCATCAGACTGTAGAAGGATCCCCTGAAGAGTCTGGAATCCCCCTCAGGTCCCTGTCCCCATCAGACTAGCTACGGCCTGGGGGGGGGGGGGGGAGCCTGCAGAACTACAAGCATATTTTTAAATAAAATTATATTAAAGTATTTAACTTTGTTGTCTTTTGTATTACACGTTGCATGACTGTAACAAGCATATAATGATATAAAGGAATGGGTCTATTTAAATGTCAATTCTGTTACCTCTGCTTTCACTATTGTATTGCCACTGTATGAAGACCATTTAGAACAAAAATACAACTTATATAAAAGATGTAATGATGGTTTGTCTATTAGATAAGTTGTAAGGGGTAATGCTTCATCACAACAGTCTTATCTATGGGCAACAATGTCCTCATGAAACCGTTGGGCATTAAAATGAACAGTAACGTAATGAATGAATATTTACTTTGCTGATTTTAGAGCAGAAACATAAGTATATACATAAAAGAGTGGACTGCAAATAATAGGTATAATTAATGAATTAAGAGTGCAGTAACAAGAACGAATATTACAATACAGTTGTGTGTACTGTTTTCAGCTAATGGGGGGGTGACATGATGGCGGTGTCGCAATTGTCATCCTGGCGGGACACGGAGCAAATATATCACATTATTTTTGTTAAAATATCAAAAACAAAGCAGGAATTATTTTTCGCGAAACACAATAGCAGACTGGAATGCTCTCCCATGGTGAAATTCCCAATTGTACAGAAGAAGAAGGGATGAAATGTGATCGTCATTTCCGGTAAGTGCACATGGAAGTGCGTGATTTGAGACAACACTCCTCTGTCAAAATGTACGCACTATGTAAGATAGTACGTAGTGCACAAAGTGTACTTCTGTAAGTGCACTAAGGGAAGTGCGCGATTTGAGACACAGCCCCTGTCTCTGCTCCCCTCCCCTCTGTCTGTCCTTGATTGTAGGAGTGAAGCCTGGTGTGCGGGAGTCAGGGTTCCAGCTGAAACTCATCAGACCCAATCACCTCTGCTTTAAATACCGGTCAACCTACCATTCCTTGTCAGATCCTAGTTTAGACAACGGTAGTCTCGCTGCTGACTCTACCATTGGATTAGTTTTTGTGACACTCATCTGCTTGTACTCATTGTTTTTTGTCTGCCACAGCTCTGTGAACCTGACTCCTGCTGCCACTTCACTCCTGCCATTCATCATTCCTGCCATTCACCACTCCTGCTCTCCACCCAGGATCACTGAATTATTGGACACGGTACCATATGCGCTATGCACCCTGGAGTACTATTGGACTTGGTTTTTCACCGTTGCATCCCGACATTGGACATTGGAAATAAACTTGTCTAAACAACTGTTATAGTAGGGTCTGCTCTGGACCAGGCTAGCCGCACAGAATAAATCTCCATGGTTACTAAATCAAAGCTAAATTCATCCAGGATAACTTGAATATCCGGCTTAATCCCTTATCCTGGTTTTGTACAACTAGGCCTCTGATCTCCAGCGGGACAATATTATAATTATTATTTTTTTTAATAAAGAATTATATGGGAAGAAAATAATATTAAAGTCTATTTTTAAATAAAAAAAGAGAATTTTTTAGAGCGCAAGGTTTTTACTTTGAATGTTACTATATTTCTTAAATCTGATCCAGATCACCCCCCTATCATTTTTTGTGAATTATTAATCTGTTGTTGACATGTGCTGGCATATTCATTGGTCCATAAATTATGAGCAGAAACATTAGCTGTTTCTCAATGTCAAGGATTTTTCCTTGGTAGGACTAGTCCTTCCAATTCAGGTCCTCCAGAGACAGGTCAGAGTCGTCCTTAGCATTCAGAGAACATGTCCAATGGAACAGGCTAGCAAGTCCACGTCATTGTGTTCTTAAATCATTGAATTTGTTTCTTAGACTTAGACTTATGTAGCCGAGGAGCTTGCCATGTTCTTCTTCCTCTCCCCCATTGCAGGACACGCTTTCTACAAAACATGGCAAGATGCAGTATATACAGTTAACGTCTTAAAATCTACTGAAGAAGAAGAAATAATGTAATATAGGAAGTCTACTTACTCATCAGGTCAGGAATTTTTTCTTGGCAATGACCATGAAATTCTTTTCCTGGCTGGCAGTAAGCTGATTGTCTGTGAAAACAGTTTGACATGCATGCATTTGGATGACAAAATATATATAGGACATACAGATTGATTTTCAGAAAGTAAACAATACCAGAATGAAAGAAATTGAAAACATTTACCTGTCTTATGGCGTAGGACCTTCTGCCGGTGGACCACAAGCTTTTCTGGACATCAGACACTATTCGTTTCAGTTCGTAGTGTAGTGTGAGGAAGTCTTTTTTTTTTTTTTTAGCTTGCTCTGCTTCAAAAATGAACTCTCAACGTGTTTGAAAAAAAGTATCACGTTGTTTAACATGTTTTTGATTGTGGTGGGTGCGTAGCCTTTATTATGAAGGTACGCTGTCCAACTGCAGGAAAGATAATGAGTTACAAGTCACTAAATCTGACTCCCAGTTCCACCACAGTCCATGTTCCAACTTCGATGATTGATGATATTAGTTGGACAACCCCGTGAAAATAAGGTAAAATGGGAAAGAATAAGCAAACTGTAATTGTGCCCTCTCTCACCAAAATTGTAACTATAAAGCAAAGGAAAACGCACCAAACAAATGTACACCAGTTTTCCCCTTGTTGACATGTTCTCCTTTTGAGCTGATTGGGGTGCTTGAAAGGTTGTGCTTTTTTTGGTGTCTTTGCTGCCATCAAATATTCCACTTTTTGTTCCAGCTGAAGCAACCTGGCAGAGAACAACTTGCAGTGTTGCAATTTGACATATGTTGACCGCTGGTCAGCTCCGTGGAAGAGGAGGCGTTTTGGTCTCCAAGGACAGGTGTATAATCAAGTGTGCCGGTCAGCACAGTGGAAGGGGAGGCGTTGTGGGGCCCGGGGACAGCCTGGAAGCACGTTTGCCGGTCGGCTCAGTGGAAGAGGAGGTGTCGTGGGGCCCAGTGACAGGAGTAGAATGAAGTGGCTGACCTGCCGTAACCTTACTGCTGGTCAGCTGAGTGGAAGAAGAGGCGCTGTGAGGCCTACACTCTCAGAAAATGAAGTACATAATTGTACCTTTAGTGGTACAATGGCTTGTCATTGGGGCTGTACCCTCAAGGGTACAGTTTTTGTACCCTTTGCATAGGGTACATATTTGTACCCCTGTGATTTGTACCTTTACAGTACAAATATGTACCCTCAAGGGTACAACTTTTGTACCCCTATGATTTGTACTTTTACAGTACAAAAATGTACTCTTCAAAAAAGGGTACGACAATGGCTTTATTTGTTTACACACACACACGCTGAATTAAAATCAGAATTAATTAAATCCTTATTTGTTTCATTTCACATTTACATTTCATTTTAAACACAATTTCTAACTGTGACATATACATTATCAACTGAGTCCATTTCATCTCCTGGTTTCAGTAAAGTCCATTCTTTATCAACTTTGACACTGCATGCATGAAAGTGACGGTCATAGGACAGAGGAATTAACATTTTCCCACAAAGGATCCACATGGTGTCTATGTTAAAGATGTACTTGATTAGCCAAAACAATGGCATACGCTCAGAATGCAGTACATCTATGACAAATACATCTGACAGCATACTTCACATTGTTGACTGTTACTTTAGACACACATTGGATAGCTTTCTCTGTTAAATCTACATCACAGAGGTTGTGATTGACCATCAGGGCTCTCTCCTCAAATGTCATGCACCATAGCAAACACAGTGGCCCATAAATTTGTATCAGTCTTGAATAATGAATTAAGTAATGACACTTTGGAGTAATAACACATCTTTAATTTCTGTTAGGAACTCTTGAACATGTGCATTTAACAAAAGAATTCTCTCTTCTCACCTTTGGAGCCATAACAATCTCAGTAATCTCGACACAACAGAAAAACATGCCAATATGTACAATCGGGGGCACACGGTGGCCCATAACAAAAGGCAAGAGCCTAAAAAGGCCCCACTATTGAGAAGCAGATCCAGTAATACCAACATGCTGCAGTCTTTCTGATAACTGTACTGTTTTTTTCAAGCTCACTGACTGAGAGCCCAGAGAGGGCGGGTGTGGAGGAGAAAAGCTGTATAAATGTGTCACTGGTGTTTTCAGTGATATACCGTTTTCTGATTATCTTTGTTTGGACACTTTTGGCACAGAGATAGTGCCGTTAAAGAAAACACAGGAATGATCAGAGAGAGCAACGTCAGTCACCACAACCTTGGATGTTCAGACCCTTTGAGACAATCAAGTCCAGAGTGTGTCCCTTATTGTGCATGGGCTCTGTCACATGCTGAGTCAGTCCATAGTTCTCAAAAACACAACACAGTTCTTTGGTCCCCCTGTCCTGGGGGTTGTCAACATGAATGTTAAAATCACCCGCAATGATTACACAATCAAAGTTAATACAGATTATAGACAGCAGTTCAGTGAAGTCATCAATGAAGGTTGCACAATATTTAGGTGGCCTGTAGATATTTAGAAACATCGCTTGAGGGGAAGATCTTAATTGAAGAGCCACATATTCAAAAGAAGCAAACTTTCCATAACATATTTGCGTACAGTGGAATGAGTCATTAAACAAAATGGCGACTCCACCTCCTTTCTTATTCACTCTATTCTCGCTCATAAAACTGAAGTTAGGGGGAGCTGACTCGATGAGAACAGCAGCGCTGTTATTATGGTCTAACCAGGTTTCAGTTAAAAACATAAAATCTAGATTGTGTTTGATAATAAAATTATTGATTTAAAAAGGATTTTCCTGCCAAAGACCTGACGTTTAGTAAAGCTAGTGTTAGTGTGTTTTCATTTTTTGGGACAGGCTGTAGCTGACGAGGAATGGATGCTAGATTTGCTAAGTTTGCAGTTAAGTGCTTATTCACCATTCTTTTTCTATTACCTATCACAACATAAATTGAGGAAGAATTGAATACATAGGGCCCGGGCTTGTCTTGGAAAAAGTCACGAGTGTCTCTAGGCCTGGAGCCAAGGCCCGGCACATATCAGGTCATGCTTACTGGATTTTGCACACAAGCGTCCTTATCAGTCTGAGTGGAAAGAGTTTGTTTACCTCCTGGCAGAGGAGCCCGGCGTTTTACTATTACCCAGGGTTGAACCTGGCGTTTTACTTTTGCCAGGGGTTGAGTGATGGGGGAAGGAAGGGGTGTATATTTGGTTCCAGCATCTACCAGGTGATTCATGTGGTCAGTGAACTCCAACATGGGGTAGGGGAAAGAGGGAAAGGGTGAGTGGAGACAGCGATGGCTCCTCAAAGGATTCGGGGTTGGTAAGAGGGTTAGAGGGTGCTGGATGGGTGAAAAGAGGAGTTGAGGTTTTGTATCTCTGCTCTGTGGTGTTACAGGGTCAAATCTTTGCTCAGGTGGGGCTGTGGTGGATCACTGCCACACTTTGTTGTGTCTTCCTTTTGTTTGATTCGTCTTGTCTCGTGTCCTTGGCAGAGGGAGCAGATGTGTAGCGCAGAAAGTAAAGCAGATTAGAGGTGAACAGCTTTACTCCTGGGTTGTTAAGGGAAAGTCTATCTGCTTTAAAAAGATGTCTGCGCTCCCAGAAAATGTTAAGGTTGTCAATGAACTGCAGAGAGTGGACGGTACATTCAGTTGAAAGCCATTTGTTTAGTGCCAACAGTCGGCTGAATCTCTCATCTCCTCTTCTGACTGACGGTATAGTAAGGTGACCAGATTTCTCAGACAAAATCGGGGACATTTTCAGCTCCGAAGCGTATTTACCTCCAAAACAAGTAATGTTTTACTTTTGTAAAACTTAAAACGGGGACACTAGACCGAGCTGTTCTCATTAAGGGCTGAGCCCCCCCAAGGTCTGATCCTAGACCCACCCCTGCTGCTACTTCATACTCCACTCCACTACACCTCAGAGGGAATGTTTCAAGATAGAAAGTCCTAATATTTCAAGATAAAAAAATCCTAATACTTCAAGATAAAAAGTCCTAATATTTCAAGATAGAAAGTCCTTATAGTCCTAATATTTCAAGATAGTAAGTCCTAATATTTCAAGATAGAAAGTCCTAATATTTCAAGATAAAAAATCCTAATACTTCAAGATAGAAAGTCATAATATTTCAAGATAGAAAGTCCTTATAGTCCTAATATTTCAAGATAGTAAGTCATAATATTTCAAGATAGAAAGTCCTAATAGTCCTAATATTTCAAGATAGAAAGTCCTTATAGTCCTAATATTTCAAGATAGAAAGTCTTAATATTTCAAGATAGAAAGTCTCAATATTTCATAATGTTGTAATGTTTACTGAACTGCTGACAGCTTTTGCTTTATTGCTCAAGGCTTGTTTCTGCAACAGCTCATTGAGAATCAGATACAATAAAAACTATTGAGGACATATTTTCCTTTGACATTGATGCAGTATTAAACGAGATCGCTGCAATGGAAGTTAACGGGATAATTGTCCAGCTTGTATTTACGTTCATAACAGACTCAGATTAATGTTCTAAGTGTCTGACAACATTATCGAAAGGATTTCTAAGGAGGTTCGTTTCTGTTAAAGATTAAGATCCTTTTTAAAACATAAAAGTCCGCGAAATTGCGTTCGCTAAACCCACCAGACTCCATGTAAATAATCAGTGAGTTTAGCATTGTAAAACACGGCTTCTAAAACCTCTCTGAGCACCGCGGGCTCTGGCTGTCTTGAGTGTGCGTGTGTAGGGTGTGCGATTATCGGCTCCGTTTTGTCAGTTTTTTCTTTCTTTCATTCCAATTTCGGGTCTGTCAGTCACAGTGAAAACCGGGGACATTTCCGGGGACAGATCCAGCCGGGGACAGGTTGCTAAAATTGGGGACTGTCCCCGGAAACCGGGGACGTCTGGTCACCCTACGGTATAGGACCACTGATAAACACATCTGCGTCTAGAGAGCTGACGGTGTCCAGCAGTTCCTTAAAGTCCAGTTTCTGCAATTCAGACTGTTGCTTTACAACATCATTTGACCCTATATGCAGAAAAATGTTCTTCACAGTTGGGTGTTCTGCTATGATAGCTGGGATTTTTTGGGTAAAGTCAGACACCGTGTCTTTGGGAAAACAGAGTATTTTGGTGTTTTTACTGTTTTTTAAATCTTTTACAGCAGAGTCACCCACAATCAGGGTTTGAGGCAGAGTTGTTAGCTTTTTACTTTTTGAATTGCTCTCAGTCCTTACCCTGCTGTGTGGTGATGAGACGCAGTCCCGGTCATCAGATGTCTGTCCAGCGTCCTGCAGCAGAGGAGCAAATCTGTTATCCAGTTGCACACCAGGTTGTTGGGGGGGCATTTTGTTGCTTATTTTCCCTTTTGCAGCTGTCCACGGCTGTGTCCTACTAGGTAGAGGGGTTGAAGAGGCGCTCTGCCCAGATGATAGTGCAGGCCAGCCGGTCATATCACAAACCTCAGGGCGCTGTGCCCGGCCCGTTAGTCGTCCTCCCATTTCCCAGGAAAATGATTTACTCTTAGGCTTCGCACCAGACGAGTTCCAGGGAGGACCGCCACTTGTTGATTTATTACCAGTTCCACCCTCCTGTTTCTTTGTAGTCTTGTTGGTGCTAATTAGCCGTGTGTTAGCATACTTCTGTCCATTGTTATGGGTCCATGGTAAAGTGGTGTCATTCCACAAGATCCGTTAACTTCCACGTTCACTTCTAGAAGGTGAACCTTGGTTTCCAGAAGTGCAATCTTCTGAAGGAGTTTGTAGTAGTCTTCTACGGAGAAAGGAGGCATCTTGCTGCTAATTAGCTTTAGCAACAATCACTGTAGGACAGGCTTGAGCTATTGGTAGGCCACGCTCACGCAGAAAAATTTTAAAATATGGCAATAGCCTACTATGTCTACAAAAATGTATAGTCCAGTGTTTTTGAAGTGTCCAAGAGCCGCTGCTCATAGTTTCTCAGAGGAAAAGCACGATTATCAGCAAAAATATGCAAGCAGAAGCAGGAGCAAGCAGCAAAGCGTCTGCACTGTAAGAAGCAGGAAGTAATTCAAACCCTCCAGTGCCAGTAGCATCTGAACTTTTATCTACCAAAGCCTGCAATGACTTTGCATCCTTCTTCAAAGACAAAATTCTGAAGATTAGACAAACAGTCAGTGCCTCCATATCAAGTACAGGACATGTGTTGTCACAGTGTTCAAGCAAAACTATTTCCAATATGACATAATTTCATATAATCAACCATGAAAACCTGGAGGACATTATACAACATCTGAAATCCTCCTCCTGTTGCCTTGATATTCTACCAACGGGTGTTTTCAAAAGTGTTTCAACTTGTTTGGCTTCTGATCTTCTACAGATTGTGAACACGTCTCTTCTTTCAGGTATCTTTCCACAGGCCCTGAAAACTGCAGTAATCAAGCCACTTTTAAAAAAGAACAACCTAGACAAGTCACTAATGAGCAACTATAGGCCAATATCAAACCTTCCGTTTTTAAGTAAAATCATTGAAAAAGTAGTCTTTTCAACAACTCAACCATTTCTTGTCACTAAGCAACAGTTTTGATACCTTTCAGTCGGGTTTCCGACCACACCACAGCACTGAAACGGCTCTTGTCAAAGTCTTTAATGACATCCACCTTAACACAGATAATGGCAAAATTTCAATCTTAGTATTACTTGATCTCAGTTCTGCATTTGACACGGTCGACCATGACATATTACTAGACCAATTGGAAAACTGGGTAGGACTTTCTGGCTTAGTACTAAACTGGTTTGAATCCTACCTAAAAAATAGGGATTACTTTGTGTCAATAGGTAATTATGCATCTGAGCGTACAAATATGACGTGCGGAGTTCCGCAAGGCTCCATTCTGGGGCCTCTTCTGTTTAACATCTACATGCTTCCACTGGCTCAGATTATGGAGAAAAACAAAATAAGTTACCATAGTTATGCGGATGACACACAAATTTACATAACCTTATCGCCAGGGGACTATAGTCAAATACAAAAACTGACTAACTGCATCAAACAAATTAACGACTGGATGTGCCAGAACTTTCTGAAATTAAATGAAGGAAAAACTGAGGTATTTGTTTTTGGAAAAAAAGAGGAACGATTAAAAGTCTGCGCTCAGCTTCAAACAACAATGTTAAAAACAACAGACAAAGCCAGAAATCTTGGTGTAGTCATGGACTCAGACCTGAACTTTAACAGCCACATTAAGACAATTACAAAGTCAGCCTACTATCACCTAAAGAACATATCAAGGGTTAAAGGACTTATGTGTCAACAGGACTTGGAAAAACTGGTCCATGCTTTCATCTTCAGTAGACTTGACTACTGTAACGGGGTCTTTACAGGTCTCCCTAAAAAATCAATCAGACAGCTGCAGCTGATTCAGAACGCTGCTGCTCGAGTCCTCACTAAGACCAAGAGACTGGATCACATCACTCCAGTTCTGAAGTCTTTACACTGGCTTCCTGTGTCTCAAAGAATTGATTTCAAAGTACTCTTGCTAGTTTATAAATCCCTTAACGGTTTAGGTCCAAAATACATTTCTGATCTGCTACTACACTATGACCCCCCCAGACCTCTCAGGTCATCTGGGACAGGTCTACTTTCTGTCCCCAGAATCAGAACTAAACAGGGTGAAGCAGCTTTCAGTTTCTATGCTCCTCCTATCTGGAATAAACTCCCAGAAACCTGTAGATCCGCTGCTACTCTCAGTTCTTTTAAATCAAGGCTGAAGACCTTCCTTTTTATGCTGCCTTTCTTTAAATTAATGCTAATTTCTTTCTTATGCTGCACTGTAACTTTTATTCTTGTGTTTTATGTGTCCTAATGTTTCTATTTTGTTTTTAACTGTCTATTCATGTGTCTTATTGATTTTTAATGCTTATGACTTTTAACTGAAATGTGCTATAGAAATAAAGCTGCCTTGCCTTGCCTTGCCTACGTCCTGCTACGTCCTGCTACGTCCTGCTGTGCCTTGTAATGCCGCACAGCGTCCTGCTATGCCATGAAATACTACAAAGAACTTCTACAAACTACTAATTTTTTCTATTTTTGTTATTGCCACTCTTCATTCTAACCCCAACCGGCCCGTCAGACACCGCCTACCAAGAGCCTGGGTCTGACCGAGGTTTCTGCCTAAAAGGAAGTTTTTCCTCGCCACTGTCGCACTGTTGCTTGCTCTGGAGGAAACTATTAGAACTGTTGGGTCCTTGTAAATTCTGGAGTGTGGTCTAGACTCACTCTATCTGTAAAGTGTCTTGAGATAACTCTTGTTATGAATTGATACTATAAATAAAATTGAATTGAAAAATTGAATTGAATTGAATTAATTAAGCAAAATGAACAGAACAAATTGCAGCGACAAGAAAACAGACTTGCTGTTTAATTTTGTCAACAAACAGAGAAGAGATTAATTTTACAGGTCTGTTGTGTTTTTGTTGTTCACATCAGTGTGCTATGATGTGAATTTTTACCCTGTGTCTTCCATGATGCAGCCCAGCTAAGCATCTGGGCACCTGCAGTCCCCTGTAATGAAGACAAGGAGGAAGAAGAGCATAGATGAGTGGGAAAAGGTGACTCAAAGGAAAGGACAGTAAAGGAAAAAAATAATGTGTTAATTGGCATTTACAACCCAAGATATAACACTTCACATGCTGCAGCGAGAGTTATGATCAGCAAAGAAGAATAGACTTTCCATAGAACTGGCACCTAGTGACAGAGGTATGGAGAGCCTATAGTGTGTGCACTGAGCTCTTGTCCTGACGTTAAATAATAGGCATAATGGCTCTTCAACATTAGTCAGAGCCCAGTGTTCAGTGGCAGCAATGTTCTAACCACCGCCCCCTCCTTCTTGGACACAGGTGACTTGTCACCCAATAGAAGAGTCTAATGACAGAAGAGAACTGATGGACACGGATCCAACACCCAACTCTCTCTCCAACACCCCCCCTCAAAACCATCCCTCCTCCTCTCAATCCTTCCCACATTGATCTTGCTTGGATCATTTATTCAGTTAAGCGCCTGGTTTATTAGATCTCTCTATCGCCCCCCTGCATTATCAAGGTTTCATGTTATCTTTTACCTGCAGTGATGGCCTACATTCCCATACTGGAACAAATACCCATTGGAAAACTTTATTTTGAGATGGGGACAATATTAATATACAATGCTAAAGTTAACTTGGGCTGCACCAAACATGGTGTACTTAAAACCAGAATTAAAGTAATGATAATGATAAAATAAGGGCTACAGCCAGCAGCAAGTTTAGCTTAGCATAGAGACTGGGAGCAGGGCTCTGTCAAAACGGTGACAATAGCCTTAAAAGTTGTTAAGTCTGTACAAAAACAAAAGTGTAAAAACAACATAAGTAATGAAGTTAAATCAGTACTTCTACTTTTACCAGAGTATTTGTTAACACAATTATCTGTACTTCTACTTGAGCACGGGCAGTGAGTACTTTTGCCATCTCTGACGGCCTCTGTATTGTTCTGTTTAGAGTATGTATATATTGTGTGTATAGACTAGTGTGTACATTTTTTTGTTTCGGTTGTTTTGTGTTTTGTGTGTAAGCACAGTGTGAGCAACAATGCTCCAAAGAAAAATTCCTCGTATGTGTCCTCATACCTGGCGAATAAAGCTGACTCTGATTCTGATTCTGATTCTGATTCTGATTCTGGTATGCAGGTCACTTGATGTAATCCAAGCAAATACATAAGGCTCCACCCAACAGTTTTGTGATACGTGGCGTGTAACTGTATGTCAATGATCAAGTTTGTTGCTGTGACCAAGAAACCACCAGCATGTTGACTGATACATCATCAGTTCCCAAATTGTCTTGGATGCCAAATATTTGAATTCAAAGTCAGAATCCAAGTGACATTTAAGAACAATACAATGCACGTCCAGCTTCTACATTTCCAAATGAGTCAGCTTCCCCAATTTCTGAGTAACAGGAAAATAGCCTGATAAGCATACATGTGCAGCGCAACCTCAAAAAGCCATAAAGCGAATGCTTGTGGCTTAAAGATCGAGCTCCCGCTCAAAACAACGCAGACAGGAGCAGTCTCTGTGGCGCAATAGGTCAGCGCAGTCGGCTGTTAACCGAAAGGATGGTGGTTCAAGTCCACCCAGGGACGTTAGATGCTTAAATAACCTGGAGTAAGCCAACTCTAGGGTTTATCATTCTGCAGGTAAATATAGAGCAGCCAAAGATAACCCAAGTGGCCTTACCTATATCTGAAGGTACAGTTCTGAAAACCATGTACTGTACATATTAATCTTTACGGTCATTGGTATGCAGGTCACTTGATGTAATACAAGCAAATACTTAGGCCAGATAGAGACAAAAAGTGAGAGAAAAGAAAAAGAGACTAGCTGTCTAAAGGATAAGCAGTTGAGATAGTGTGAGTCTTTGAGAACTGTAAGTCATATAACTGATGTTGTCAGTTCATTTAAACTAATGAGGAAGAATTTGACAAATCAAAATCAGGAACTTATTCTTTCAAACATCACACCTGAGTCTCTCAAGTCCTGACCATTCCCTGACCGGGAATCGAACCCGGGCCGCGGCGATGAGAGCGCCGAATCCTAGCCACTAGACCACCAGGGAGTCACATCTATCAAAGTTATCTTTGATAGATGTGAGTTTTCTTTTCACTTACTGGAATGACTCATATTGTTTTAGGCGAGGAGTGGCGCCTGGCTAGAGCTTCAGAAGGCAGGACATGACAGATTACACATCTGTCACATAGTCAGTTTGTAGTCTTAAATACCAAGTCTCTTGCTGTTCCTTGACTAGTCGGCCCCCCCTGCTTTGCATCGCTCTAGGTATGTAGAAAAAAAATCTGTTATGCACCTTTGCATTGCACTAAAATGTCAAAATTTGGACCTGAATCCAACAATAACATTACTTGACACTCACATACATTGGTTTTCAGTTAAAAATGTTGGTTAGGGGTTTAGTTACTGCTTGAAAAAATGAAAAGAATTGTTATTGAGATGGAGGAAGATGAAGTGTTTATGACCCATCAATGATGACAAAAGGATACATCCACTGTCGTGGTCTGATTTAAAGGAAATGGTCCTCTTTAAAACGTTAAACTAATGAGGAAGAATTTGACAAATCAACCAAAAACTTGCTCTTTTAAATCTGTATCTGTCAAGTCCTGACCATTCCCTGACCGGGAATTGAACCCCGGCTGCAGCTGTGAGGGCCCCAAATCCTAGCCATTAGACCATCAGGGAGTTACATCTATCTAATTTAATTTAACATATTGTTGGGTATATTGTTTTAGGCAAGAAATGGCGCATGGTTAGAGATTTAGAAGGCAGTGGTGCAAAATGCAAAACTGCCTGTTTCGATTTAATTACATGGTAATAATACAAAAACAGAGCTGTAGTGATTACTTGGAAATGCTTCCGGTAGTTTCTGAAATAAAAACCATGAATCAGTGGTGGAAAATGCAAAACTACCTGTTTCTATTTTATTACGTAGTAAGACAGAGGTGTAGTGATTACCTGGAAATGCTTCTGGTAGTTACTGTCAAACAACCATGAATCAGTGGTGGAAAATGCAAAACTGCCTGTTTCAATTTTATTACATGGTAATATTAGAATAACAGAGGTGCAGAGATTAGAGGTGGAGAGATTACCTGGAAATACTTACCATGAAATATGTCTTGTCCTTCACGTACGTAACGCAGTGCAATCTGACCAGCAGCTAAACACCTTCCACCATCAAGCACTGGCGACCGGGATCCTTGTAACAAGTTTATTTGAGTAACAAAGGGTGAAACTGGGAGAAAACACAATGACCAGTTACTTAGATAGTAATGAGTCACAGATATTAAACAAAGATAATTGTAAAAACAATATAACTACACAACAGGCTAGCAAAAATGTAAGATGAAATAAAGAAACACGTAATGTATTGTTATACAGTGTACGTAGTATAACCTATGTTGGGTATCTAAATAAACTAAGATATATTTACATGTGGCATTACCCAAGATAAAAGTGGCAAACTAGCTTACTGAAGTATACCGTCAGTTAGGGCTGAACAATATTGTGTTTTAGCATTGACATCGCGATGTGCGCATTCGCGAAAGTCACATTGCAGGACGTTACGATGTTGACGTTAATACTTTTTTGCTGCTTGATAGAAAAGTAACCTTTCACCGTTTCTCCTTTACATGATTATTACCATCCGACCATTCCCCTTTAAGACAGGTAGCCATGTGGGCAACGTGTGTATGTGACGTTAGTCCGACGGGGTTTGGTATGGGAAGTGAGGCTCTCCGTGTGTAGAAAAGTAGCCTACCGTTGGCAACAGCTGCCTCTGACACAGTGATGTCATAGTATTTGATGGGTAGTGAGTGACGCTACAGTAGTTGGGGTTTTATGTTCTCCTCAAATACAAACTAAACCCCCTGATTAATGCAACATAATCACAACGTCTCCCGACCATTTCCCACCGCAGAAAGCTGCAACCAGTCAGGCTAAAGCTAATATAGTTAGCTTAAAGAAACAAGCAGAAAGCTGCTACCAGCCAGGCTAAAGCTAAAATAGTTCGCTTAAAGAAACAAGCAGAAAGCTGCTATCAGCCAAGCTAAAGCTAATATTGTTAGCTTAAAGAAACAAGCAGAAAGGCGCTACCAGCCGGTCTAAAGCTAATATATTTAGCTTAAAGAAACAAGCAGAAAGCTGCTACCAGCCAGGCTAAAGCTAAAATAGTTAGCTTAAAGAAACAAGCAGAAAGCTGCTACCAGCCGGTCTAAAGCTAATATAGTTAGCTTAAAGAAACAAGCAGAAAGGCGCTACCAGCCAGGCTAAAGCTAAAACAGGGCTGCCAACTCTCACGCATTGGCCGTGAGACACACGCATTTGACTGGTTTCACACGCGCACACGCCACACCCCCGATTTCTCACGCTGAAGTGTCAACCTGGTCGGTCAAATTTCTGAAAGATGAGTTTATCTATGTTTTTACCTGTTGAGCCACTTGTGATCGACTAGTTGTGCTTTCAGAGACTGTGAGGGGTTCAAGAGCGCTCCCTGTCTGTGGAATTTTCAAATTGTCGCAAACTGAGAACATTTTTTTCACGATCCATCCCAGGTGCATTCCCGGCTTCAGGTATGAGCTCTGAGTATCACAGACCCGTCCGTCGCTTCGTGTCCACTCTCTCTGTAAAGATAGAGTTGAGCAGCGCGGCTGGTAGTGTAGCAACTTCAGTTCATGTTATTGGACTCGCTCTGGGGGGGGGGGGCAGTGACGCGTTGCATCCGTGTAGTCCTCCGATGAAGAGCAGCGTACAGCCTCCTCTAATCTCTGTCAGAGACCAGAGACCCAAATGGGCCTCTGTGTCCGTCAGACGGTCTGAATGAGATCCACCATATCAGCGGAGCAATGACATGTACAGCTGGCTATATTACACCATATACTATATTATACTATATATAGCTACTATATTACAACTCTCCGAATCACGTACAACAGAGATGGGGGGAGTTATATTTTGAATGTGCACAAAGTTGTAAATATGAGCAGAAATCTGGTGAAACACATCTGAGCTATACTATATGTACTATATATATATATATATATATATATATATACGATACTGCAACGTTGGGCCACTATTGTGCATCTCTAACCTCTGCATCTCTAAATGTAACTGTAAATAATTAATTTGATGTTTTTTAAAATGAACAAATAGTCTTTATTTTCACAAAAAAGTAAAAACAGTAAGTGGGGCACAGAGGATGAGGGCCAAACATTACTGAGCCTTGGCACAAAGGTTAAAGGATTAGAATTTATGCAACTCAGTGGTTCTCATTCTTTAGAATTTCAGTGGTCTTAGTTGATCCCTCAACATTAATTTAACTTTGGGTCCCTGGTCCCTACACCAGGGACCCCTGGACCTGTTCACCACAGACCCAAATCTTCTCAGCTGTTGCTGACATGTGCTCCTGTCTCTTCATGTGATTCATTATGTTTGGCACATTGTGTGGGTCAGTTCTTATATCATAAGAAGTTAATAATGTAAATGCTGAATGCCCTAAAACCTGTTGATACTACAATGCAAAGGCTCTTAACCCTACAGTTTTGCACATATCATGCAAGACTTGTTTTCTCCATTTTTTTTTTGCAAAAAAACTCTCCAGAAAGTGCCATTTAATGGTTTATTTTTCAAATTTTTTCCCTGGGGGAGCATACCCCTAGACCCCCCCAGGGAGAGCCCCATCCCCCCACATATAACAAATCCCAATTTAAACCCTAAAGGATAAAGACCCAAAGAAATTGCTTTGTACGCGGCAAAATATGGGTTGGCCCTCCAAATCTCACTCCAAGGTTTTTGGAAAAGTTGGCAGCCCTGTAGTGGTGAGCGGGTCTGAAGCTATCCATGTCCGTCTGCAGCTTCAGGACCTGGAGCTCACCGCCAGTGTTTCAGTTTGACTGTTAAAAAGTGTTGAGATAATTAAAAAGTATTTGTTTGGAAGCAGGCTGGCTGCTAGTTAGCCAATGCTAGCTTCTATGCTAAATAAATAAGCCTGACAGAGCTGTCCCTCACAGAAAAAAAACACAGGTAAAATTAAAAAAACACTGCATAAACTTTGCTACTGTGTGTTTATTTAAACATAGGTACACCTACATGTAGGGTGACGAGATTGCAATATAAGCCTTTATATTAATATTAGCAGCGGAAGCGTGCTGGGCTCATAACCCAGAGGTTGATGGATCGAAACCATCTTCTACTATTTCCTGTGCTTTGTATCTTCAGTAAGTATATATCCAGTCTGTTGATGTTTAACACAGCAACTGATGTTGCAAGTGTCTGAAGTGAAATGTCTCCACCTGCTGAAGAGTAAACTTAATGGCATGTTGAGATTATTTCACCCATAAAAAAAGAAACTTCAGTGCTCATACCTTTTATTCCCGCTGTAACACACATAAAAACTGGAGTGTAATACAGTAAATATACTACACTACAAGTAATAAATACTGTAAATAGAAACCGTAAAACATGTACGTTCAAAGTGCTTGTTGTGTTGTTTACCAGTCAGATTACCACAGGAGGTAATATCTGTTGCAGCTCTTTTAAAGACTCTACCATAATACCTGCTGGAGATGTCAGGTCCTCATACATGTAAAGCATGAGCTCTACCACTGAGCTACATCCCCTGAAGATTTTAAAATTCTTTTGACTTTTTTCTGAGATAGACTTAGACTTATCTTTATCAATCCTTTTGGGATGACTCCCGCAAGGAAATTGAAAAATGCGGTGGCTTGAATTCAAACCTGGGCAAAATGCTTGCAATGCTATGGTATAAATCATAGTCGAAAAGTAACACACCCGTTGCCTTTCTGCTGGACAATACAACGTTCACTGCAAATCTTGTAAGACAGATTGATAAGAAATACCTTGGTGGAGACTGGTTGCTTCCAGTACCTATGAGATAAGACAATATTGTTTATGAAGGCACATCTGCGATTTGGTATGCTGTGATGTGTCATTGGTTGGCTACCACTCTTAAAAAACAGCACTCGTTGTCGGCAGGATTTGAACCTGCGCGGGGAGACCCCAATGGATTTCTAGTCCATCGCCTTAACCACTCGGCCACGACAACGTAACAAGCAGCTCTATACCTGTTTGCACTAATGTTCATAAACGTTTCTATTGGTTAAGACTGTAACTTAAGATGTCATTGTAATCACATTCAGATCACCTCAAATAAAGACACTGATGATCATTGTGTTCATAAGTGCTTCTCTTTGGGGTTGTCTTGGTTGTGAGTTCATCATCAGACACTAACACATGCAGAGCAAGTACATTTCAGCTGTTGTCCACCGCTAGCTAAATAAATAAAAGAATGGGAGTTTTGGAATAGATATCCAGCACTAACTGGTACTTTCTAATGCTGAATGAGCTCTATCTGGAGGAAAAAGGAGTTGCCCCAAAGAAAGTCATTGGACTCTAATTGACCACTCATAGACTGTTAATGGCATACACTGGGATGATGGTTGTCTATTCATGAAGCCATTCATTACTTACAATAGTCAGTTTTTTTGTTTCTTGTTATGTCTCGGCAAGAAGTATTATACTTTTGGGTTGTCTGTCCATCTCTACATCAGAATCAGAAATTCTTTATTGATCCCTGAAGGGAAACTCTGGAAAAGACTGCTCCTTCGAGCCAGATTTGAACCAGTCTCATTGCCCAAATGTATTACAAGATTTGAAGTGAACATCACATTCAAGCGATGGTGGTATAGTGGTGAGCATAGCTGCCTTCCAAGCCGTTGACCTGGGTTCGATTCCCAGCCATCGCAGTAACTGTTTTTGGGTTGTGGTACTTTCTTTTTTTACAAGAAGTCAGCAGAAAGGTTACTTGCCCAACCTGGTTTGATAAAATCTCTTTGAGCTGCATGATTAATGGCCAAAATGATAACGACAATTACTTTGATCAATATGGAGATCACGATTAATTATCACAACTATTTGTTGATTTTCTACTCCAAAGTGCTGGAAAGGAAGGTTTCACCAATCGTTGAACCTCAGGTTAACAAGGAACAATCTCAGCAAAGTTATTGACGGATGATTCTAGTTACTTCACCAAGTTCAGGCCAAATGCCACAGCTGTAAGACATCACATTGGTTGCCTTCCAGCTATGTAATTTGTGCAAATGGCAGTGGTGGGATTTGAACCCACGCCTCCAAAGAGACTGGAGCCTTAATCCAGCGCCTTAGACCACTCGGCCACAAGATCTGCAATTATCAACTTTCCACATCATGACAAACAGGCACCGTAAGCAACGTTATGCTTGTTAATGTTATTGGAAAACTTGATGTAATACAAGCAAATACTTAAGGCCCCACCCAACAGTTTTGTGATATGTGGCGGGCAACTGTATGTCAATGATCAAGCTTGTTGCTGTGACCAAGAAACCACCAGCAAAATGACTGATGCATCATCAGTTTAAAAATTTTCTTGGATGCCAAATATTTGAAGTCAAAGTCAGAATCCAATTGAGATGTAAGAACAATACAATGCACGTCCAGCTTCTACATTCCCGCATGAGGCAGCTTCCCCAATTCATAAGGAAATATAAACAGGAAAATAGCCTGATAAGCATACATGTGCAGCTCAACCTCAAAAAGCCATAAAGCAAATGCTTGGGGCTTAAAGATCGAGCTCCCGCTCATTAAACATCAGACAGGCGTAGTCTCTGTGGCATAATAGGTCAGCGCAGTTGGCTATTAGGTGGAAAGATGGGGGTTCAAGTCCACCCAGGGATGTGTGTTGCTTTGATAACCTGGAGTGTGCCAACTCTGGGATTTATCCTCCAGCTGAAGACCATAGAGCAGCTCGAAGATCACCCAAGTGGCCTTTAGAAACCATGTACATATAAAACTTTGCGGTCATTGGTATGCAGGTCACTTGATGTAATACAAGCAAATACATGAGGCTCCACCCAACAGTTTTGTGACATCTGGCGTGTGCAGTAACAACACATCAAGTGCATCCAGGACCTGCCTGGTGTGCAGCTTCATACAGAGACGGGTACTATCAAGAAGGGGGGTGTTGTCCTGACCAAGTATCGCTGTGCCAGAGGGTCCACGTCTCTGGAATCATTTCATTGCCACCTGAACAAGTTCGTTCTATCTAAGTAGTATGTGTTTCATGATTGTACTTTTGTTTTTGAATGGTAAATGGACATATTTTAAAGAATAATTTTAGAACTGTGCTGGAATTTGCAATAAAAAACAAGACCTTTCCCATTTTGACAAACTGATTTGATCACTTGAGGTATTTCAATGAAGTCTTTGGTCTTTGACAGTTACCTTGCAATCTAAAACTGTATATCCTATTGTCTCTAGAACAATAGTTGGCAGTTGGAGGAGTAATGGCTCTTTACAATGAATATGCAAAAGAAGATGTTCACAAATTCAGTCCAGGTAAATGCTCAGCCCATATTCACACAGACCTACACCTACTCACTTAATGCTGGTTACAATATTCTAATAATCAACAATGCCAGAGAAAAATGACAAAGAGTGATAACAGTTAACAAGCATTACGTTAGTTAAGGTCCCTGTGTGTGTTACGATGTGAAGCATGGTAATGTGCAGGTAGTGTGGCCGAGTGGTCTGGGGCGCTGGATTAAGACTCCAGTCTCTCTGGAGGCATGGGTTCAAATCCCACTACTGCCTTTTGCAAATGTTACATTGCTGGAAGGTAACCAATTTGATGACTTGGCGTTTGGATGAGGTTATCCCTTGTGACATAGCTTAGTGAAGTACCTAAAGACCCCTTTCTGACTCTGGATTTTATATCTGTACTTGCAATGCCCTGTTTTTAATGACCACCCAATCGTAAGTGTTCAATGTGAAATACTCATTCATTAACAAAATTGTCGGTAACTGTGACGGGGTACATGTCAGCCGTCACGGTACCGATACGCTACCTATACCATCCAAAGACTGAGACTGCAGGTATGTATTATGTGCCCGTATATGTTTAACGTGTTCATATGTTTCATACATTTTTTACAATGTTTAAAATCTTCAGTTAACCTAGCCAGTCTCCATTTCCCCACAGTAATCTCTTAGCTTTCTTGTGCGCACATTTAAACATCTAACACTACAGTGATTTACCTGCTTATCTGAACCTGTTGCCTTGTTCAGCAGAGCAGAGTGGCGCAGCGGAAGCGTGCTGGGCCCATAACCCAGAGGCCGATGGATCAAAACCATCCTCTGCTAATTGATATGCTTTGTCTCCATATAAAGTCCACTCCTAGGCTGCTGAAAATTAAAAATGCATCTGTTTGTGAAATGTTTCCTCCTGCTGAAGGGTACAGTCTTTATGTTATGTTTATTTCATCCATTAAAATGGAAATTAGAGTGCTCATACCCGCTGTAACACCCTTTAAAACTGGAGCATTAATATTGTATAGATAAAGTACAATAAAAACTGAAAAATGTGTATGTTTGAAGTGGTTGTTGTGCTGTCTACAATAGCCTGAGGTATAAAAGGGAGAGCATACTGCTTAGTTTGTGTCACAGGAGGTCTTAGTCTAACACTACGCTCCAAAACCCTTCAAGTCAGATTACCACAGGAGGCCTTGGTCTACCACTATGTTCCATAACCCTATCAGTCAGATTAACACAAGAGGTCTTAGGCTGAATCTCATTTCTCTATCTTACCCCTACCCCTTTCCCTACGTCTTGAGCGTTCACGTGAGTGCTGTCCCAATAATGTTTTTGATCGAGGGGTAAGGGGTGTATGGCCCTAGGAACCATAGACAATGAATGAAGAAAATCAAGGGAGAATGCCAGCTTACTTGAAACCGAGGGGTAGCGATATACAATGTGCAACAGGCAACAATGGCTGCCGCATCGACCAGAGAGATGCATTTCTGGTATTTTCGGCTTAAATAATTGATTTAAAAATTACGACAGTCTTGTTTTGTGGTCTATACAGTCCTGTCCGTACATGCTTGCAACCATGTTCCTAACTGAAACTTTTTAAAAATCGCTAGCTTGCTATGCTCACGCCAATCGCTAACCACTAACGTTAACGTTGACTTTTGAACGAAATCTATTGGATATTTTAAACTTTTTTAGCAAATAAAAAACTGAAAAGTGGTGCGTGCTAAATTATTTGGCCCCCCTGCGTTAATACTTTGTAGAGCCACCTTTTGCTGCGATTACAGCTGCAAGTCGCTTGGGGTATGTCTCTATCAGTTTTGCACATCGAGAGACTGAAATTCTTGCCCATTCTTCCTTGCAAAACAGCTCGAGCTCAGTGAGGTTGGATGGAGAGCGTTTGTGAACAGCAGTTTTCAGTTCTTTCCACAGATTCTTGATTGGATTCAGGTCTGGACTTTGACTTGGCCATTCTAACACCTGGATACGTTTATTTCTGAACCATTCCTTTGTAGATTTTGCGGTGTGTTTGGGATCATTGTCTTGTTGGAAGATAAACCTCCGTCCCAGTTTCAGGTCTTTTGCAGACTCCAACAGGTTTTAATCCAGAATGCTCCAGTATTTGGCTGCATCCATCTTCCCCTCAATTTGAACCATCTTCCCTGTCCCTGCTGAAGATAAGCAGGCCCAAACCATGATGCTGCCACCACCATGTTTGACAGTGGGGATGGTGTGTTGAGGGTGATGAGCTGTGTTGCTTTTACGCCAAACATATCGTTTTCTATTGTGGCCAAAAAGTTTGATTTTGGTTTCATCTGACCAGAGCACCTTCTTCCACATGTTTAGTGTGTCTCCCAGGTGGCTTGTGGCAAACTTTAGACAAGACTTTTTATGGATATCTTTGAGAAATGGCTTTCTTCTTGCCACTCTTCCATGAAGGCCAGATTTGAGCAGTGTACGACTGATTGTTGTCCTATGGACAGACTCTCCAACCTCAGCTGTAGTTCTCTGCAGTTCATCCAGAGTGATCATGGGCCTCTTGGCTGCATCTCTGATCAGTCTTCTCCTTGTCTGAGCTGAAGGTTTACAGGGACGGCCAGGTCTTGGTAGATTTGGGGTGGTCTGATACTCCTTCCATTTCAAAATGATCGCTTGCACAGTGCTCCTTGGGATGTTTAAAGCTTGGGAAATCTTTTTGTATCCAAATCCAGCTTTAAACTTCTCCACAACAGTATTACGGACCTGCCTGGTGTGTTCCTTGGTCTTCATGATGCTCTCTGCGCTTTCAACAGAACCCTGAGACTATCACAGAGCAGGTGCATTTATACAGAGACTTGATCACACACAGGTGGATTCTATTTATCACCATCAGTCATTTAGGACAACATTGGATCATTCAGAGATCCTCGCTGGTTAAATAAAGGTTTAATCAAAATAAAATGAATCTGTAATATGTCCAAACATTCCTCTCTTCATTACTGACATACTGGAAGTCGGCCATGTTTAAATGGATACTCTCCAGTTATTGTTGTTTGGTAGATTAGACACAGTAGATAAAAAAATAAAATAAAATAAAAAACTAAGGATAGGCAGAACAGAAGAGATGGGTCTTCAATATAGGATTTGTAATGTAGCAAAATACAATCCTTCACCTTAAAATCAAGTACATTTTAAAAGATACTTGAAAAATACACAACAAAACTGCTCATTACAGTAGCGTAAGTAATGTATTTCCTTATTTTCCACCTCTGCCAATACCTCACTGTCCAGTGTGTATTAAATGTTCCAAACTGAGTGAACTATGTGAATGTCCCCTCATCTGATATACGTATAAAGGGATGTCTTTCTTCTACAACTGTGTTACTTCTTGACATTAATAGAATAATTCTACAACGTATGAATTTCTGGTGTTGATGTGCATTTGATCCGATGACGCCGTGACATCTTCATAACTTCAGAGTCAGAGAGACGTCAGAACCTGTCCAACCTGTTCCCAGAGCCAGTCAGTGTGAGAGAAGTCCCCCATCAGATGATGGAGTTCTACTATCTGTCCACTAGATGGAGCTAACTGACCATCTAATGAGCTAAAGATCAGCAACTTGTACAGCAGCAGGTATCTCTCCAAGTGGCCTCCATGTGACATACATCAACGTATACGTTGTACTTTTGAACTTCTGGAGGGAGTTTGCTGCACTGAAAGTAAAGGGGCCGAATAATTTTGCACGCACCAGAAAAAAGTTTAAAATATCCAATAGATTTTGTTCCACTTCACAATTGTGTCCCACTTGTTGGTGATTCTTCACAAAAAATAAAAATTTTATATCTTTATGTTTGAATCCTGAAATGTGTCAAAAGGTTGAAAAGGCACTGTATACAACCTTTGCACACAGTCTTTTGTCTCCCCTTTTCATGGGGTCATTACAAAGCATCTAGTGTTGATCTTAGCCTTTGTGTGAGAACATAGGTCTCCACATACATAGATTTTATTAAGATTGACGACCAAATTGTTAGTTTTTCTGAAATTTTGCAAACCATTGCAGCTCCTTTCATAGCCTTGTTGGCACAGTAGGCAGTGCGTCAGTCTCATAATCTGAAGGTTGTGAGTTCAACCCTCACATAGGGCAGTTTTTTTTCAAAGCAAAAAAAACACAACTGATACTAAAAATACAGTGACAGGTGGTTGAACACTGGCACAAGCACATGAATGGAATTTGTCATTCTTTGGTTATTTCTGAGATTGATACAATAAAAGGAATTATTTAAGAGTGGTAGCAAACCAATGAAAAGGGTTATAGAACATATGTGGTATGTCCTTGGACATACTATCCAAGCAGGGAGATGACTACAGAGATGTGGGTGCTAGCAAGATGGATGTAGGTTGCCCATTGTTCATTTAGACTTACCAGCAACATTGTTATGATACAAACCTGCTTGAAAAACAGCCACAATTCTTTTTAAAGACTTGTGCATGGAACACATGAAATGATAGTGTCTGAATTGGTCAATGTCCATACAGACATGTCAAATGGACCATTCATCTAGCAATGTGCAACTCTACGCCTGAACAGGGAATTGAACCCTGGACCCTCAGATTAAAAGTCTGATGCTCTATCGACTGAGCTACCCAGGCTTCTGAAGCTGCTGGCTGTGGAAAAAATAATCTCCTGAACTACAGATTGAAGTTTAAGTAAATGAAGACCATTAAGCTGTTGCCATGATCACGGTCTTCTGGACAGCAGGAGGGTAGACCATAATTTGCACAATGCCTGAGAACACCAAATGTTATTGCAGAAAATGGTTGAAAATTGGCTAAATTGACCAAAACGGTTAAAAAGCTCAAAGTCCCAACTCATCATGGCGACTAGCAGACTGTGAACATCCAGCAAACCTGCATGACAGATGACGTTAGCGAGCACTTCATACATATCCCAGAATCAAGCTGTTGCCTTACCAGGGACTTGAGCTGTGGTATTCTTTTTCGCTGAAAACGTTGATAACCTATTGCGATTTGTGGACAAATAAACTTTATTGCTGGTGAGTACAATAAAACAACTCTCCCTCTTGATCCGCTTCCTCTTGACGGGAAAAATCCACCAGATGACTTGCCATCCAAACAGGGAGATCAGCACAGAGATTTGGGTGCTAACAAGATGGATGTAGGTTGGCCATTGTTCATTTAGAGATAGCACCCGCATTGTTATAATGCAAACCTGCATGAAAAACAGCCACATTTCTTTTTAAAGACTTGTGCATGTTACTTACATGATACAACAGTGTCTGAAAGTGTTCAGAATTGCCGAAGTGTACAACTCATCCAGCTCATCCAGAACTCGGACATTTTTGCTCAATTTGGCCTTAATTGTTTCTGGACATCTGTTCTTTTTAAACAGTTAAAAAGCAGGCCGGTTAGCTCAGATTGTTTGAGTGTGGTGCTAAAAATGCTAAGCACCGGCAGACACTTTAGGGGTACTAAAATCGCCAAACCCTACGCCCAAGATCATCTGTATCCACCTTTTGTATGCACAAATCGGCCATTAACGCAAAACAAGTCTCAATCTCTATAGCTCTGTTTTTTAATGTCTTTTGTAGCAAGGCCAAAAACATACAGTTGTAAGGTTGTCTGATCAGTAAGTGCAATATGAGTCACAGGTAACTAATGTGCCTAGCATTCAATCTATTTCCTTCAACAAAAGCTAACTGGCCACGTAATTAGTCTGCCTTTTTTTAAAATGTTACCTCGCTCCTGAATTTCAGATAAACCATGGCAATTCAGATTTGGAAATATTACCTTTTCTTGCAACCACGTGGCCTAATGGACAAGGCGTCTGACTTCGGATCAGAAGATTGAGGGTTCAAGTCCCTTCGTGGTTAGAAGCTCCTGTCTACCTCCAGAAACAGAATGGGAGCATGTAGCATCTTGGCTTGGATTCCCATGACTTTTTTGCAACGCCGAAAACATATGCAGTCCCTACAAACCATACACAACCAGGTGGCCCATCCAGAACTGGCCCAATTTTGCTTGATTTCGCCTGGTTTGTTTCCGGAAATCTTTCTTTTTCAAACACTTAAAAAGCAGGCCGGTTAGCTCAGATGGTTTGAGTGTGGTGCTAATAATGCTAAGCACTGGCAGACACTTTAGGGGTAATAAAATCACCAAACCCTACACTTAAGATCATCTGTTTCCACCTTTTGTTTGCACAAATAGGCCATTTACGCAAGTGAAGAAGTTCTTGTATCTCAAAGGCATATGAGGTTGCATACAGATGGAGAGAAGGAGGAGGAGAGAGGTACCTAGTGCATCATGGGAAGTCCACCGGCAGTCTAGGCCTATAGCAGCACAACTAAGAGATGGTTCAGGACTCACCCAAGCCAGCCCTACCTATAGGATTTATCAAAGAGGAAAGTCTTAAGCCTACTCTTACATGTGGAGATGGTGTCTGCCTCCTGAACCCAAACTGGAACCTGGTTCCACAGGAGAGGAACGCTCTGGCTCCCATTCTACTTTTTGAAAACCTGCTCTTTACTCGCTTTTTCCCACATCCTCTGAACGCTTAGCTAACTAAATGACTTAAGTTGGCCTGTAATTGTTGCTTTTTCATCTTTGTTGTGATCGTTGTGTGCCTACAATAGCACACATGTGGATATTATAAAAGAAACTGCCTAGCAAACCCTTGCAACACTTTTAAAGGTTCCATTGTTTAATGGTTAGCACTCTGGACTCTGAATCCAGCAATCTGAGTTCAAATCTCAGTGGAACCTGTTTTTAAGTTTCATGTATGCTTCGGTTGAAGTTAAGTGTAATATCTTGTTTGTGTTGTAGTATCTATAGAGATTTGTGGTGTAGTATGGAACCATTGTCCTGTCTTTTGTGTATTATGAAACTTATTGCCGTCTGTCTTGGCAGGACTCCCTGGAAGAAGAGTTACTGTAGCTCAATGGGATTGTTCCTGGTTAAATAAAGGTTTAATCAAAATAAAATGAATCTGTAATATGTCCAAACATTCCTCTCTTCATTACTGACATACTGGAAGTCGGCCATGTTTAAATGGATACTCTCCAGTTATTGTTGTTTGGTAGATTAGACACAGTAGATAAAAAAATAAAATAAAATAAGAAACTAAGGATAGGCAGAACAGAAGAGATGGGTCTTCAATATAGGATTTGTAATGTAGCAAAATACAATCCTTCACCTTAAAATCAAGTACATTTTAAAAGATACTTGAAAAATACACAACAAAACTGCTCATTACAGTAGCGTAAGTAATGTATTTCCTTATTTTCCACCTCTGCCAATACCTCACTGTCCAGTGTGTATTAAATGTTCCAAACTGAGTGAACTATGTGAATGTCCCCTCATCTGATATACGTATAAAGGGATGTCTTTCTTCTACAACTGTGTTACTTCTTGACATTAATAGAATAATTCTACAACGTATGAATTTCTGGTGTTGATGTGCATTTGATCCGATGACGCCGTGACATCTTCATAACTTCAGAGTCAGAGAGACGTCAGAACCTGTCCAACCTGTTCCCAGAGCCAGTCAGTGTGAGAGAAGTCCCCCATCAGATGATGGAGTTCTACTATCTGTCCACTAGATGGAGCTAACTGACCATCTAATGAGCTAAAGATCAGCAACTTGTACAGCAGCAGGTATCTCTCCAAGTGGCCTCCATGTGACATACATCAACGTATACGTTGTACTTTTAGCTGTTAATACTTACTACCTTGATACTTCCTCTATAACAGCCCCTGTTTCTCATGTGGCCCCTTGGGAAAATGAATTGCCCCCCCCCCTTTCCCTAGGACAACGTATATAGGAGGCTGGCTAAATTATTCACATACGTCTGCTCATACGGGCTCTTTAGGTGTGAAGAAGCTAGCTTCTAGTCTGGGCTGGGAACATTAGCTGTAGAAGCTAGCTGCTAGTCTGGGCCTAACCCTAGTTAGCGGAGCATCTGTTCCCTGGAATGTTGTTGTTTCTTCAGTTTTTTGGAGCTGGCACAGCATCGTGAAAACGTTGATCTACTGTCAGCTGTTGTCAGAGGACGCAGGGGAGGGAAACAAGAAATAAAACTCTCAAAACCAAAACTGCAGATCCGCTCACTGACAGTCATGAAGTCGTTTCCTGTATATCGGTAGTTTAATGTAAAAGATATACAGACACTTATGATCCTTTTCTGTGTGAAAGGCCGCACACACCTTGTAAAAAACATACAGACTATCGTGTTTATCCGCTTGTAGAGCAGATAGTTAAGTTCTGGCTGTAATAGGCCTGTGTGGTTAACTCAGCTGCAAACCCCAATATTAGATCTCTTTGGTTGGTCTGGAGTCTGGTCAGGTCTACCCGGCAACACTGAAGCCCGGGATGGGATAGGAGCGACAACTCTCCAATACGCACCACCACGCTGCTCTCTGGCCGCTGTCGCCAGTTTGGTGATTCTGGTGAACCGTAGTGTTGAACATCAGCTCCACTTACGTTACACGTGCAATGGAGCCGGCCAGCAGAGTTAAAATACTTCTATTGGTGGATTATAATACACCGGGCCTAAAGTAATTCAGCAGAGTCAGGGACATGTAAACCAGAAAGGGGGTAATCCCATAGACCGTTAATATTAATAATATAATCAATATCTATACAGTCTATGGGTAATCCCATGCATCCCCTTTATTTCTTTCAGCTAGAATATAAAGTACAGCTTCCAGCATGAAGCGTATCCCACAATCCACTGCAACATGAGGTCACACAGGTGGGACGCTGCCTGTGCTCCAGAGACCCGTCGACAAATGTGAGTAGACATTAAATTCATTTCTGCTGCAGTCAGGAGAAAGATGCTTTTATTGTTTTAATTTGGAGATATTCTCCTCACCCAAAAGGGAGGGAGCGGAGAATGTAAAGGTAAATGTCAAGCAGTGAAAAAAAAAAGTACTAAGGTAGTAAATATTAACAGCTAAATGTACTTTAAGTAACAAAAGTAATATGTCACACGGAGGCCACTTGGAGAGATACCTGCTGCTGTACAAGTTGCTGATCTTTAGCTCATTAGATGGTCAGTTAGCTCCATCTAGTGGACAGATAGTAGAGGTCCATCATTTGATGAAACTCAGTACACAGAGACCTCAAACTGTCTGACAACAACAGGAAGGTGACAAATGTGAAGGAGGATCAGTCATATCCTGATCATCCAGACAGATTTGACATCTTGCCTCAGCTTCTGTGTAGAGATGGTCTGACTGGTCGCTGTTACTGGGAGGTCGAGAGGAGAGGAAGGGTTGATATATCAGTGAGTTACAGAGGAATCAGAAGGAAAGGAGGCAGTGAAGACTGTGTGTTTGGATTTAATGATCATTCCTGGACTCTGAACTGGTCTGATGGTGGTTACTCTGTCTGGCACAATAAGAGAAGAACAGATCTCACTTCCTGCTCTGTCTCTAACAGAGTAGCAGTGTATGTGGACGTTCCTGCTGGCTCTCTGTCCTTCTACACAGTCTCCTCTGACTCACTGATCCACCTCCACACCTTCAACACCACGTTCACTCAGCCTCTCTATCCTGGGTTTATGGTCTGGTCTGGTTCCTCAGTGTCTCTGTGTCCTCTGCAGGACTGAGAGTCTCTCCTGTGGACAGAAACACTGACTGAAGACCAGCTGCTGAAATCAAAGTTCAGTCTGTTCACCATCACACACACTCTGCCCTGTGAAGCAGATCTGAGACTCAAACACAACAACATTCATCTGAAATCATCTCTGATTATCAACATTTGAACTGTTTGACTAAAACACTTCAGGATATGTCACATCTAAAAATTAATCAACTTGTATTGGTCACTATTATGTCCTTTATACTTTCAATCATATTGTAAAATATTTAAAATGTGGTAAACAAATGTTTCTATAAACAATCATCATATAGTCTAATGTTTCTAAATGCTTTTAATAAAATCTACAGTGGGTACGGAAAGTATTCAGACCCCTTTAAATTTTTCACTCTTTGTTTCATTGCAGCCTTTTTCCAAAAATCAAAAAAGTTCATTTTATTTCTCAGTAATGTACACTCAGCAACCCATCTTGACAGAAAAAAACAGAAATTTAGAAATTTTTGCATATTTATTAAAAAACAAAACTGAAATATCACATGGTCATAAGTATTCAGACCCTTTGTTCAGTATTTAGTAGAAGCACCCTTTTGATCTAATACAGCCATGAGTCGTTTTGGGAAAGATGCAACAAGTTTTTCACATCTGGATTTGAGTATCCTCTGCCATTCCTCCTTGCAGATCCTCTCCAGTTCTGTCAGGTTGGATGGTAAACGTTGTGGACAGTCATTTTCAGGTCTCTCCAGAGATGCTCAATTGGGTTTAAGTCAGGGCTCTGGCTGGGCCATTCAAGAACAGCCACGGAGTTGTTGTGAAGCCACTCCTTCGTTATTTTAGCGGTGTGCTTAGGGTCATTGTCTTGTTGGAAGGTAAACCTTCGGCCCAGTCTGAGGTCCAGAGCACTCTGGAAAAGGTTTTCGTCCAGGATATCCCTGTACTTGGCCGCATTCATCTTTCCCTCGATTGCAACCAGTCGTCCTGTCCCTGCAGCTGAAAAACACCCCCACAGCATGATGCTGCCACCACCATGCTTCACTGTTGAGACTGTATTGGACAGGTGATGAGCAGTGCCTGGTTTTCTCCACACATACCGCTTAGAATTAAGGCCAAAAAGTTCTATCTTGGTCTCATCAGACCAGAGGATTTTATTTATCACCATCTTGGAGTCCTTCAGGTGTTTTTTAGCAAACTCCATGCGGGCTTTCATGTGTCTTGCACTGAGGAGAGGCTTCCGTCGGGCCACTCTGCCATAAAGCCCCGACTGGTGGATTGCTGCAGTGATGGTTGACTTACTACAACTTTCTCCCATCTCCCGACTGCATCTCTGGAGCTCAGCCACAGTGACCATTGGGTTCTTCTTTGCCTCTCTCACCAAGGCTCTTCTCCCCCGATAGCTCAGTTTGGCCGGACGGCCAGCTCTAGGAAGGGTTCTGGTCGTCCCAAACGTCTTACATTTGAGGATTATGGAGGCCACTGTGCTCTTAGGAACCTTAAGTGCAGCAGAAATTTTTTTGTAACCTTGACCAGATCTGTGCCTTGCCACAATTCTGTCTCTGAGCTCTTCAGGCAGTTCCTTTGACCTCATGATTGTCATTTGCTCTGACATGCACTGTGAGCTGTAAGGTCTTATATAGACAGGTGTGTGGCTTTCCTAATCAAGTCCAATCAGTATAATCAAACACAGCTGGACTCCAATGAAGGTGTAGAACCATCTCAAGGATGATCAGAAGAAATAGACAGCACCTGAGTTACATATGAGGGTCACGGCAAAGGGTCTGAATACTTATGACCATGTGATATTTCAGTTTTTCTTTTTTAATAAATTTGCAAAAATTTCTACATTTCTGTTTTTTTCTGTCCAAGATGGGGTGCTGAGTGTACATTACTGAGAAATAAAATGAACTTTTTTGATTTTTGGAAAATGGCTGCAATGAAACAAAGAGTGAAAAATTTAAAGGGGTCTGAATACTTTCCGTACCCACTGTATATGTTTCACCATTTGTTCATTTGATCATATCATGATTTCATTCATCAGTTGTCTCTCTTTACTGGGATTGATACACCCCCCCATAATAAAAAACTATGTACCTCAGTGCATTCTATTCAAAATAACTATTATATTTCCTTCACATACATAAAGACATTTGCACCATAAATTAATGCAGAAAAGACACAAATTGTTGCACAAAATGAAGTGTCCCCCCCCCATGTTGAATCCAAGGTTGTGTCTTATTTTCAACTGCTAATTAAAAGGTAAAGTTTGCGTCCACTAAAGGTTCAGTTGTTGTCTCTGACAGACTCAGATTATTATTCTAATAATATTATGGGATGGATCCCTACAAAGATAGACCTTTAGTTAAAGACTAAGATCCTTTTAGTTTAACATGAAACAGCCCCGAAATCACCATCACCAAACCCACCAGACTCCATGTAAATAATCACTACTTTCAGCGTGTATAGAGCAGCATATCTCCACCAGACTCCATGTAAATAATCACTACTTTTAGTGTGTATAGAGCAGCATATCTCCACCAGACTCCATGTAAATAATCACTACTTTTAGTGTGTATAGAGCAGCATATCTCCACCAGACTCCATGTAAATAATCACCACTTTTAGCGTGTATAGAGCAGCATATTGCCACATTTATTTCAGCTTGAATGTGTGATACACCCTTAAGGGATAACATAATAACCAGCGTAGCGTTTAGTACGAATTTCAAATTTTATTGGTAAGCAATATTAACGTATCGGGGAAACAAAGAAAGCGGAACCAATGTGCGGGGATCGGTACACCACGGGGCCCAGGTGACGGACACTTTCCTCCTCTTTGGAGACGAGGATGGCGGTTTGTTTTCTCTCTCACTGATGCCGTAATTCTGCTTTCCAGGTTGGTGCTCGGTAAAAATGACAAAAGATGGTTTTCTTCTGCCGTGCGTATGGTGAACTGAAGCTGTGGTGGGTTAGTTATGGAGTTTATGATGTGGAAAGGCGAGCTACCGAGCTGCGTTTGTAACCGGAAACGGGTTTCGTAAACAATGGAGCTAGCGGCTAGCTAAAAGGTGTGTATCCATAGACATATAAAGAGTAGACGCCGCATCGACCGCTACTGCCTATTGGCGCTGACGAGCCGTGGGGCCGCCATCTTGGACCGGTGTTCCGGTTTAACGAGAGTCCATGTTAACTGGCGACCGTCAGCCAAAAGCGTCTGTTGTTGTCGTAGTGACGACAGCTGTTGAAAACGGGAAGAGAATACGTAGCTGTCCACGTGAATGCATTTTTGTTAAGTTGTCATTAAAATGTTCAACATAACGACGTGTACGTTACTTCTCTGATTTGTCTTTGGAGTCTAGTCTGAGGAAACTTGTCCGTCGCGTTTGGAACGTGGTTTGCTGTTAGGGACAACAAACACAGCGTTGCTCTTCCTGTTAATGTCAAGAATACGTTATATTAAATACACCTTTTCGTCTTCAGATCCTGTTTAAGTAAACACATGTCACGTAGAAAAGTATTTAGCGCTTTTAAAAGTATAAAAAATGAATAATGAGTAACAACAAGACTCAGGATCAGGAGGGGGAAGGTCATCTACGGGAGGAAATTAGAAAAGAGTTTGGAGCAGAACAATGCTAGGGACGTCTGGAGAGGGCTGCAGAACATCTCCGGCCACGGCAAAGCTGTGGGAAGAAGCCAAGCCGGAGGAGACAAGGACTGGGCAGATGAGCTGAATCTGTTTTTTAACAGATTTGACTCTGCCTCCTCGCCTCCCTCTTCACACCCCCCAGCCCCCTCTTTCACACCTCCCCTGGCCTTCTCCTCCTCCCCCCCTCCCCTCCTCAGCCTGCCACCTTCAACGACCCGCATCAGCAATGAACCCACCAGCCCGCTCCTCCCCCCTCTCCCCGGTCATCAGTTCACCACCCCCCTCTCCCCCTCCCTGAGACCCTCACCTCCTACCATCCACACACCCCAGTCATCCTCCACCCACTTCTCCATAACAGATGATCAGGTGAGAAGTCAACTGAAGAAGCTCAAGGCAAGGAAGGCCTCGGGCCCGGACGGCATCAGCCCAAGTCTCCTCAGGGACTGTGCTGACCAGCTCTGTGGTGTGTTCAGGCACTTATTCAACCTGAGCCTGAGCCTGGAGAAGGTCCCAGCCCTGTGGAAGACCTCCTGTGTGGTCCCGGTACCAAAGTCACCGCGACCCAAGGAGCCAAACCACTTCAGGCCTGTTGCCCTGACTTCTCACCTGATGAAGACCATGGAGAGGATCATCCTGCGTCACCTGCGACCCCTGGTGGGCACACAGCTGGACCCCCTGCAGTTTGCTTACCAGCCTGGGATTGGAGTGGACGACACAGTGATCTACCTGCTGCACAGATCGCTGCTTCACCTGGAGGACAGCGGGAGCACTGTGAGAGTCATGTTCTTCGACTTCTCCAGTGCTTTTAACACCATCCAGCCTTCGCTCCTCAGAGTGAAGATGGAGAGTGCCGGAGTGGACCAACATCTGGCTGCATGGACTACGGACTACTTCACCAACAGACCACAGTATGTGAGGCTCCATCACTGTGTGTCTGACGTGGTGCACTGCAGCACAGGTGCCCATCAGGGTACGGTGCTCTCCCCCTTCCTTTTCACCCTCTACACCTCGGACTTCACACACAACACCACCCACTGCCACATCCAGAAGTTCTCTGATGACACAGCCGTTGTTGGTTGTGTCTCTGAGGGGAACGATCTGGAATACAGGTCGGTTATCAAGGACTTTGTCAGCTGGTGTGAGCTCAACCAGCTTCAGCTTAACACGAGCAAGACAAAGGAGATGATAGTCGACTTCAGGAGGAAAACATCCCCTTTCTCACCGGTGAGCATCCAGGGATTGGACATTGATGTAGTGGAGAGCTACAAATTCCTGGGTGTTCACCTAAACAATAAACTGAACTGGACTGATAACACCCAAGCACTCGACAAGAAGGGCCAGAGTCGCCTCCATCTGCTGAGGAGACTCAGGTCCTTTGGAGTGTGTAGGACTCTCCTCAGGACCTTCTATGACTCTGTGGTGGCCTCTGCCATCCTCTACGCTGTGGTCTGCTGGAGGGGGGGCAGCTCGGACCGGGACAGGAGCAGACTCAATAGACTGATCAGGAGAGCGAGCTCTGTCCTGGACTGTCCTCTGGACCCCATAGAGAAAGTAGGGAGAGGAGGATGTTAGTCAAGCTGACATCCATCATGGACAACACCTCTCACCCCCTACATGACACTGTGGGGTCCCTGAGCAGCTCCTTCAGCAGCAGACTGATACACCCACGGTGTAAGAAGGAGAGGTACCGCAGGTCCTTCATCCCGGCCGCGGTCAGACTCTACAACGCCTGCACTACCTGATAGTGTTGTAGTTTCTGTTCCTGTTTTTCTCCCATCTACACCACACACTTCCTGTTTATCTTTAATATTGGTATTTATATTATTTTATTACAAGTACTTACTTTTCAATATTTATGGTCTCAGGTTAATATAATTTAAATTATGCTACCGACTCTTGCTTCTTTGCTCTAATTACACATTCAACTTAATTTTTAACGTCACTTACACCGCAATATTGTTTCTCTTATCATGGCAACCGCACTTTAAAATTCCTTTTGTTTGACGGCATTTTACTTACTCAGTCTACCATATTTTCATTGTCTATTTCTTGCCTGTATTTCTTGCCTTGTATTTCTTGCCTTGTATTTCTTTCGTGCTTACTTGTTTGTGTGTTATTGTTTCGTTTTTTTGTTTTTTGCTGTTGCTGCTATGCTGCTACTTGTAACGACAGAATTTCCCCGTCGTGGGATAAATAAAGTATAATCTAATCTACATCTGTGTTACTTCTTGACATTAATAGAATAATTCTACAACGTAAGAAATTCTGGTGTCGATGTGCATTTGATCCAATGACGCCGTGACGTCTTCATAACTTCAGAGTCAGAGAGACGTCAGAACCAGTCCTACCTGTTCCCAGGAATCTTTTAGTTTGCCTATAATCTGCATTTATTTTGGAGGTGGACATATATTTTTACATATAAAAAAGTATTTTATATGAGCTTTTACTTTGAAAAGTAAGATATATAGCCTATTGTTTAAAGCATTTTATTCCAGATGCAAGCTTTTATTTTGAAATTTAGATTTCGGGTATGGCACCAGGCGGGACGGCATGACATGGGACGCTCCAGGCTGCAGCCAAACACTCTTGGACCCAGTCAGGGGAGACTGGTATGTCATCCGTCCCGTCTCATGCGGTCCCGTCTCATGCCGAGGCGTGTCCAACGGTAAATTTAGAGGGTCAAAAATACAAATTGCGAATAATTTTGCCAGATGGAGTCATGGGCAAATTCGTGACCACATGTGTTGCAATCAATTGGAAAACGTTAAAAACTGTTAAAGTAGGCCTAACAATTTTGCCATAGGCTACATATAGTCTTTTCTGAATGTTAGGGTTGTGTTGTTCCATAATAACGTAGTCTACATCTGATGAAACCTGCATCAACAATGCAGCCATTTCTGCCAACTAACGGCAGCAAGCATTTTCTGAAAAAGGATAACAAGGATCTGCACACCGCAAGAACAAGAATACAAAAACAATCATGTTACACTCTTTCCAAGACTCGTTTTAATTTTACATAGCCTAATATATAGTTTTCAAACTTCATGGGACATTGCTGCAAATACAACTGCTTATCAGCATGGCGAGAACACTGTATGCTCTACTGGCGCTGCCTCGGCTGTCTGGGCAGAATGCGGTCGGGTCTCTGAGACCCGGGGCAGAATGCGGTTGTATTTTTTTACTACCGCGGCCTCGGCTGTCGGATCTTTGGTACCCGGGCCAGAATGCGGTCGGGTCTCTGGGACCCGGGGCAGAATGCGTTCGGATCTCTGGGACCCGGGGAAGAATGCGGTCGCGGGTCTCTGGGACCCGGGGCAGAATGCGATTGGATTTGTCTTCCACTTCCGCGCCAGCGGTTCTTCTATTGTATTTTGTGTTTTAGGCCTATTGTATGAAAGGGGGAAAAAAATTAAACACAAAACCAACTGCTTGAACTCTGTCGGGAGAGATTTTTTTTAGTTTTTTTAGTATAATCTGCATTTATTTTAGAGACGGACATATATTTTTAAATAGCCTATTTTAAAACACACCAAATATTTTATTCATTAGCATGATAGTTGACGTGAGCTTTTACTTTGAAAAGTAAGAGATATAGTATTTTATTCCAAAAGCAAGCTCTTATTTTGAAAAGTAGAAACTTGGGGATGGCAGAAGGATTTTTTTAGTTTGCCTATAATCTGCAATTATTTTATAGACGGACATATATTTTAAGTGTTTTTATTCATTAGTAGACTATCATAGTCTGCATTTATCTTATAGACATGTTTAGTTAAAAAACAAACATGTTCATACTTTTAATATTTGGTGTTTTTTTAATTAAACAGTAACGGCCACCACACAATTAATAAAATAATTTTAATATTTAAAGTATTTTATTCATTAGCATGATAGTTGACACAGGCTTATTTTATTCCAGATGAAAGTCTGCAGTTATCTTGTCAACACAACCATAACATTCAGAAATGAGCAAACTATATGTACGGCAAAATTGTTACTTTAACAGTTTTTACGTTTTTTCAATTGATTGCAATGTGGTCCCGAATTTAATTACCCGTGATTACATCTGGAAAATTATTCGCGATATTGCATTTGTGACCCTCTGGATTTACCGTTGGACAAACCTCTGCATGAGACGAGACCGCATAAGACGGGACAGATGACATGGGACGCTCCAGGCTGCAGCCATATATATCTTATATAGATATGTATCTTGAGTCAGTGTGAGAGAAGTCCCCCATCAGATGATGGAGTTCTACTATCTGTCCACTAGATGGAGCTAACTGACCATCTAATGAGCTGAAGATCAGTAACTTGTACAGCAGCAGGTATCTCTCCAAGTGGCCTCCGTGTGACATATACATCGACGTATACGTTGTACATTTAGCTTTTAATACTTACTACCTTGATACTTCCCCCACAACAGCTCCTGTTTCTCATGTGGCCCATTGGGAAAATGAATTGCCCCCCCCCCTTTCCCTAGGACAACGTATGTAGGAGACTGGCTAAAGTAATTTACATACATCTGCTCATACGGGCTACTTAGGTGTGTAGAAGTCTTCCTCTGGTCCTTCACTCCGTCCTGTGTTGTGACCCAGATGTTACCTCCAGGTTAAACTGTTGGTAAGTAAAACTTTTCAGCTGATTTCTGATCTGTTAGTTTCATCAAACTGTAAAATGGGTTGAAGAGTTAAGTTTGGACAGAGTTAGGGTTAGGGGGGTTAGGGTTAGGGGTAAATGTAAATAAAAATCACACAGGGGGCAGTAAAATGTCGCCCGTGTGATTTAATATTTGATATGAGATTATTGTGTGACTGTGGAACTGAATCCAGATTCTCTCCCTCCCCCCACTTCCTCTCTCTCTCACTGGTCAACTTCGTGCTCTTTGCAATTCAGCAGTTTTTTAATTTTACTTTGTCTTGTTGTGACGCAGATGTTTCCCCCACGTTAAACATCTGGTAAGTTCCACTTTTCAGCTGATTTTTGATCTTTCATTAAACTGTAAAATGTGTTTTGTTGGAGCAGAGTTGAGCTTGGTTAGGGTTAACTGTAACAGTGATTAATCCTAACAGCTGTTCAGGACCACCAGCTGCTCTAACAACAGGAGCTAACCAATGCTAACCATGCTAACCATAATGGAGCTGTTTCCAAAATCAATATTTGAGAAATCAAAGGTAGCTCTGCTGGCAAAGTGAGTGTGAGGACTAGAAATGTATCTTCCCTATTATTTATATTCAGAACACACAACTCATGAAAGAATCTGAAGTTTCTAGTGTTTGTTCTGTACTGCAGTTAAAGTAGTAATACACACTGTCAAAGACTACTGCGTTAGTACAAGTTAAAGACCTACTGAGTTAAAAGTACACAAGTATTATGAGCTAAATGTATTTAGTGTGTCAAAGTAAAAGCTGTAGAAAGTCTAGATGTGTGATTCTTAGTATTAAAGTCTATGTAGTCATGAGAAATGGAGGGCACATTCCTTTTCTCTGTCAATGTAAAGGCCGACATTTAGTTAGTCGGTTCAAACTGGGAATTCCAAATAAAGGAATGTGTTTTGTGTCAACTTTACTCTCATTATAATATTGTGTGTGTGTGTGTACCCCATAGTCCAAGACACACAGGAAGCATGATCACCATATTAGTCCAGGAAAGTTCCACTATGCAGCATGAAGGCATGAAATGGGAAGGCTGGATCATGTGTGTGTGCTGGAGGAACATCTCCCGGGAGAGAGGAGGGAGAGGAGGAGATCCTTCAAGCTAGAGAGTAGGAAACATCAGGGAAATGGTCAGTTGGGGTACACATGTTGGACGGTGTACCCACGATGGTTTGTGTTATGTAACTTAAATGCTGAAACCATTTGTTCTGGCAAACGTAAATCCGATAAAAGGAGATGCAGGAATTATTAATGAATTGTGGAGTCAGATTTGACGGGCCTTAGGGTCTTTGATAGGCCTTAGGGTCTTTGACGGGCCTTAGGGCCTCTGACGGGCCTTAGGGCCTTTGACGGGCCTTTGATGGGCCTTTGGGTCTTTGATGGGCCGTATCAGATACAGTCATTAGTTCTTCCATTTCCTCTAAGCCCTAGACATTATGTAACAGCTTCTTGTTTTACAGAATCAGCTACATTCATCAGCTGTTCCACTTCCCCCTCAGCCCTAGATATTAGGATAAATAACAGCAACATCACACTGCTGCTTACAGCAGAGTTGATGTTGCTGATCTTTAGCTCATTAGATGGTCAGTTAGCTCCATCTAGTGGACAAATAGTAGAACTCCATCATCTGATGGGGGAGCTTACATCATCAGTGAAAAATGAAGGATGTGTCAGAACTTGTCAAATAACTTAGATCCATGATGCATTATATTTAAACCAAAGCCATCTTCCAACTACTGAGACCGACTTGGTTTGTGTGTGTCTGAAGGAAACATCAGCTGACTCACTGTTTTCTACAGCATCTGGTACATGTTAGAGAGGAATGAGGGACTAATGTGTCCTGTGATGAAAAGGTTGTCATAGTAACAGAGGTGATGTTTCCCAGCAGGTGTGGACTCTGCTATGAGTCAGTGTGAGGACTGTGAGGACAGAGAGGAGGGAGCCCCTCCCTCTAAAACCACTCTGTGTGGGGACCATGACAGCCAGACCAAAGCTCAGAGGTGAGATGATGATGGACTCTTCTCCATGTTAGAGCTCAGCACTCACATCACTCCTCCATCAGGATTCACTCTTAATATATACGTCTATAATATTAAATACTGATGTGAGTAGTCAACAAAGAGACGACTTATGAAAGACTCAGAACTTAAGCTCTTTAGTGTTTGACCCTCCTGTTGTTGTTAGGGGAGCGGAAGGTGGACCCAAATGCAGAGTAACAGAGAACTTAAGCAGGGTTTATTTCAAACAAGAGTTCATCCAAGCACAGGGAACAAACAAAATCCAAAAACCCACAATCCAAAAAACGGGGTGGGGGGGCGATGGCAAGGCAGGGAAGACTTCACAGGGAAAAACTCACGGAAAAGCGGGAACAGGCAGCAGGCACAGTCGGGCAGGAGGGCAGACGAACAAGACAAACATTTCACGCAGACTGGCAAAGCTGGCAGGACGATCTGACACAAAACAAGAGGAACACCGGGGTTAAATACAAGAGGTAACAAGGTAATGGGGAACAGGTGAGACACCAGGTGGATCACATTAGGGCGGGGCAGGACAATCAGACAAACAAAGTGAAGCTAGACAAGACAAGATAAGACAAGACAGGAAGCTGACTATCAAAAACAGGAAGCAGAACACACAGATACAGGGAAACATAAGACAGGATCCATAACACCAGACTAGGGAGAAAACCGAGACAAAAACACAGGGAAGGCCAAACGGGGAAAACAACCCCCAACAAAAACCCAAACCACAACAGTTGTCCTCGGGTCAAATCTGATCCAATTTAAAGTTTCTATATCAGAATTTTGTGTTTCTTTCAACCAACAAAATAACATGGATGGTTCTCTATGCTCTTCACAACTAAATGATCAGTTCACTACTTTCTTTGAATCTGAGTGTTTTATTCAATTTCACAGCATTTAAAGAAAAATTGTCGATTTAACGTTGAAAAACGTAAGAAAAAAGGTCAAAAACTTGTAAAAAAGTGACAAGCAAGGCACTATGATATTCAATAACCATCAGGAAAAGTGAGAAAATCTTAAAAACAAACGTCAAAAACCTTTGAAAAATGACAAAACATTGAAACATTTTGACCCAGAAAATCTAAAAGTTGCATCCTGGTCGACGGGGAAGACAACACGAGGGTTAACACCAGATTTTGGGAGCAAGTTTGTTTATTTGACTATTTTACTGTTATTATTTTGTCCTATCAGTTTATGATGTTGGAACTTGTTATTTTAACACGAACCTTCCACAGATGTTATTAGCCTCCTGCTATAATCTATATATATAATATATATAATAATCTTGTATTTTCACATAAATGTTCATGAATATGCTCTGTCCCTATTCTAAATTAATGAATCTCAAATCTCAGATTACATTGTGGTGAATAGTAACTCATCCACAATCTTTGTTTGTATCAGGATGCAGCAGCAGAAACCTGGACCTGGACCCAGCTGTGTGTCCATGAAGAGTGACTGGTCTATTGATCGTCTTATTAACTTTAAAGATGGACAATCTGTTGATGAAAGGTAAGAATTTCAAACTGAACTTTGTTATTACCTGACTCTCTCAGAGCTTCATAGTCGGGGTTTGGTGATGCCACATAATGTGGTTTTGATCTGATGCCCAGTGATACCAGGACCAGGACCACCAGCCAGCTCTGAACTGCCAAACACCTTTCTTACCACGGCTGAAAGTCTGTTTTCAGGAACATGAGTTGATTCATTGCAAAACATAATGTATACGATCATAATAAATCTTTGGGCTTTGGGAGGATATCAAGTCCAAGTGAAATCACAAGTCATTGTTGTTGAGGTTTTGATTTTGTGAACTTGAGTCTAAAGTCCTCAGACTCATGTTGAGTCAAAGTGACGTGAGCTTCTGCTTCAGAGTGCAGCACTAAGAGAAGTTACATGTTCACAACATGGTCTACTCTGAGACAGATCCATTCATAATATTCATCCTGACAACAACATCGATAAATGTAACTAGTTAAAAGTATTGTTGTCATCTTAAACTACTTTTCATTAGTCTGCAGCAAAGATATAAACCAGGACCTGGACCCAGCTGTGTGTCCATGAAGAGTGACCGGTCTATGGATTGTGTTATTGAGTTTAAAGATGGACAAGTTGCTGATGAAAGGTAAGAATATGAAAATGAACTTTCTTATTATCTGCCTCTCCTGAGAAGAAGAACCCAGACTTGGTCCAGAGCTCTGTAGTCTGTTGTAGGACTCAAGGATATAATGTGTCAGCAGTGACATCACAGCGTACACCTACTGTAAAATGAACTTTTTACTTTGTTAGTCAAGAGTCAACGACTGAGATGAGACGGCATCTTTCATCAGATTACATTTTGATTACAGTTACTGATCCACGGTCTTTGTTTGTATCAGGATGCCGCAGCAGAAACCTGGACCTGGACCCAGCTGTGTGTCCATGAAGAGTGACGGGTCTATGGGTCGTCCTATTACCTTTAAAGATGGACGAGCTGTTGATAAAAGGTAATAATTTATAATTTAACTTTGTTATTATGAGACTCTCTCTGAGCTTCATGGTCTGGGTTTGTAATCCTTTGAAAACTTGTCATTTTCAGCATGTAGCTCGCTAGCTTGAAACAAACAATAAAGGTGACTAACTAACAGCGAAGGTAAAGCATGTCGGCTCCAAACAAATCCTCAAACTGATGGTATATTCAACTGCACTTCTTTAAAAACTCTGAGAAACTGTCGTTGCATAGTACCATTCTGCTATTTAGTGGCTCATATTGTGACATTGCTGTCCCTGTTAAAAAAAGATTCTTCCTCTGATTTGGGAATATCCGTACAGTGATCCTCGATATGATGTCATTGATGCATTTGGTGATTTAGCCAATGACTCCGTCCATGTATGAGTCTAAACTATTGTCCTACGAGATGTGCTACCATTATACCCATAGTTGTCATTGTGTCATCATCAGGACTGTGCACAGATCATTAAATGTTCTTAAACTTGATGTTTTCTCTACAGAGTTCACCAGGAGAGCTCAGAGGGCCTCGGTGGTCAGTCTGACCTGCAGCAGCAAACAGACCTGGACTCCATATTTATGGTGTGTACATATTAAAAGAACATTTTCATTATTATCTACAGATTAAAAGTTGAACTACCATTCAGATCCCAATAGTCTCCATGCTGCTCTTTTCAAACCAGCAGGCCTTCAGACTGACAGATGAATCACATGTTGAGTTCTTTAAACTAAATGTTAATTTTATCATTCTGGTCCAGCTGCTGGAGGAGAACATCGTCACTTTTGTAAAGAACGAGCTCAAGAAGTTTCAGAAGGTTCTGAGTCCATATTACCCAGAATGCTTAGAGAGTCAGGGGAAGGATGAGGAGGTTTTGGAGGGTGAGGATGAAGAGCGGAAGACGAGCAGAGAAGCATTTCTGAAGATCACACTGCACTTCCTGAGGAGAATGAAGCAGGAGGAGCTGGCTGACCGTCTGCAGAGCAGTAAGAGGATTTTAACACATTTAAAAATGGGCCATCTACTATTGTCTGAAAAGATGCATTCAAATATATACTTATTATTTGAATGTTGAAATATGTTCTTTGACTTATTGATTTTTCTTGTTGTGTGTTCATTCAGGAAGTCCTTCTGGAGTTTGTCAGCGTAAACTCAAGACTAACCAGAAGATAAAGTTCCAGTGTGTGTTTGAGGGGATTGCTAAAGCAGGAAACCCAACCGTTCTGCATCAGATGTTCACAGAGATCTTCATCATGGAGGGAGGGGCTGCAGGGGTCAATGAAGAACATGAGGTCAGACAGATTGAAACAGCATCCAGGAAACCAGACAGACCAGAAACAATAATCAGATGTGAAGACATCTTTAAAGCCCCACCTGGAAGAGATGAACCAATCAGAAATGTGATGACAAAGGGAGTGGCTGGCATCGGGAAAACAGTCTTAACACAGAAGTTCACTCTGGACTGGGCTGAAGGCAAAGCCAACCAGGACATCCAGTTCATATTCCCATTCACCTTCAGAGAGCTGAATGTGCTGAAAGAGAGAAAGTTCAGCTTGGTAGAACTTGTTGATCACTTCTTTAGTGAAACCAAAGAAGCAGGAATCTGCAGGTTTGAAGAGGTCCAGGTTGTCTTCATCTTTGACGGTCTGGATGAGTGTCGACTTCCTCTGGACTTCCTCAACACTGAGATCCTGAGTGATGTTACAGATTCCACCTCAGTGGGTGTGCTGCTGACAAACCTCATCAGGGGGAATCTGGTTCACACTGCTCGCCTCTGGATAACCACACGACCTGCAGCAGCCAATCAGATTCCTGCTCAGTATGTTGACATGGTGACAGAGGTCAGAGGGTTCACTGACCCACAGAAGGAGGATTATTTCAGTAAGAGATACAGAGACAAGAAGCAGGCCAGCAAAATCATCTCCCACATCAAGACATCACGAAGCCTCCACATCATGTGCCACATTCCAGTCTTCTGCTGGATCACTGCTACAGTTCTGGAGGACGTGTTGAAGACCAGAGAAGGAGGAGAGCTGCCCAAGACCCTGACTGAGATGTACATCCATTTCCTGGTGGTTCAGTCTAAAGTGGCGAAGGTCAAGTTTGATGGAGGCGCTGAGACAGATCCAAGCTGGAGTCCAGAGAGCAGGAAGATGATTGAGTCTCTGGGAAAACTGGCTTTTGAGCAGCTGCAGAAAGGCAACCTGATCTTCTATGAATCAGACCTGACAGAGTGTGGCATCGATATCAGAGCAGCCTCAGTTGTCTCAGGAGTGTTCACACAGATCTTTAAAGAGGAGAGAGGACTGTACCAGGACAAGGTGTTCTGCTTCATCCATCTGAGTGTTCAGGAGTTTCTGGCTGCTCTTCATGTCCATCTGACCTTCACCAACTCTGGAGTCAACCTGCTGGCAGAAGAACAAACATCATTATGGCTGCCTAAAGTCTTCAGAGAAAAACCTAAACTAAAACATCTCCACCAGAGTGCTGTGGACAAGGCCTTACAGAGTCCAAATGGACACCTGGACTTGTTCCTCCGCTTCCTCCTGGGTCTTTCACATCAGACCAATCAGAATCTCTTGCGAGGTCTGCTGAAACAGACAGGAAGTATCTCTGAGACCAATCAGGGAACAGTGGAGTACATCAAGAAGAAGATGGATGAGGATCTTTCTGCAGAGAGAAGCATCAATCTGTTCCACTGTCTGAATGAACTGAATGATCGTTCTCTAGTGGAGCAGATCCAACAGTTCCTGAGTTCAGGACGTCTCTCCACAGATAAACTGTCTCCTGCTCAGTGGTCAGCTCTGGTCTTCATCTTACTGTCCTCAGAAGAAGATCTGGACGTGTTTGACCTGAAGAAATACTCTGCTTCAGAGGAGGCTCTTCTGAGGCTGCTGCCAGTGGTCAAAGCCTCCAAAAAAGCTCTGTAAGTACAGTGATAGTTGGACTCATAAATCATGACTTAAAGACTCCGATGTCTTTTAATCTTCTGCATTTCTTTTTCCTCATTACGGTCTCTCTAGGCTGAGTGGCTGTGACCTGTCAGAGATAAGTTGTGAGGCTCTGTCCTCAGTTCTCAGCTCTGAATCCTCTAGTCTAAGAGAGCTGGACTTGAGTAACAACAACCTGCAGGATTCAGGAGGGAAGTTGCTGTCAGCTGGACTTCAGAGTCCACACTGTAAACTGGAGACTCTCAGGTCAGGATTTATCAACCCATTCAACTGATGACCATTTAAAATATGACTAACTTTAGTTGATAAACAGCTGATGTGTTGCCTTATGTCTGTTGATACAAAACAGTGGCAGTAGTTTTGAGATTAAATTACATACTGCAGATGATTTTAAAGATTTATTATAAATCTGTTATAAAATGTACCTACATGAAATTACATGAAATACAAAATATGAAATTTAAACATGGCTCCACGTGTTGACAGAGGCTTCCTGTGTGTTGTTCTGTGTGTTTGCAGTCTGTCAGGCTGTCTGATCTCAGAGGAAGGCTGTTCTTCTCTGGTCTCAGCTCTGAGCTCCAACCCCTCCCATTTGAGAGAGCTGGACTTGAGCTACAATCATCCAGGAGACTCAGGAGTGAAGTTGCTGTCAGTGGGACTGAAGGATCCTCTCTGGAGACTGGACATTCTCAGGTACACACACTGATCAACATAAAGGAGATATAATTATAGGAAGTTTTAAAGGAGAAGATCTCCAGGAACTAAAATGCTAACTCCCTTTGTTAAGAGTTGATGTAGTTTGGACCAATATCTGTATGTTAAAGGAACTCTCCGTGGTTTTAAGAAACATCCTTTTCCCCTCTTTCCTGGGATCAAATCCGTTTCATCTCGACAGAGAGAGGTCCAGGATAGGGTTAGCCTAGCTTAGCACCAAGCAGTGTGCTTTCTCCGCTGTAAAAAGAGTCTGTAGATGAAGCATTAATCTCCTCATTAGGCAAACTAGTTTTTTTGAGGTTTAAAATGTCAGTGGCCCGTGCTGCATGGCTCATGTGATCGATCAGAGACGTACACTGACTTCTGGACCAATTATTTCTCTAAGTTCCTCTTGTGATGGGAGAGTACGAGTCAAAGGCTGAATCTCATTTCTCTGTCTTATCCCTACTCCTTACCCCTTCCCCTCGTTTTTGCCCGTTCACGCGGGACTTCGTGTCCCAATACCTATTACAACCGAGGGGTAAGGGGTGTATGGCCCTAGGAACCATAGACAGTGAAAGAAAAAATGTAGGGGGAACGCGAGCATACTTGAAAACGAGGGCTAGCGATATACATTGTGCAACAGGCAACAATGGCTGCCGCATCGACCAGAGAGGTAAATGTAAGTATTTTTAGCTTAAATAATTTATTTAAAAATTACGACAGTCTTGTTTTGTGGTTTATGTAGTCCTGTGCATATATACTTGCAACCATGTTCCTAACTGCAACTTTTTAAAAATCGCTAGCTTGCAATGCTAACGCTAATTGCTAACCGCTAACGTGTACGTTGATTTGCACAACAGTCCCGCATTTCTCTGCTTTGAATAGACTGTATACATTGCATAGATTGTGTATATATATATATATATATATATATATATATATATATATATATATTAATATTAACGGTTTATGATACATTGCTACATGCTTTACATACAGTATACCGTCCTGTATCAGCTTCAGACTGGTCTGGAATATCAGAACAGCTGTAGTTAATTTGTTTGTCTGTGGTCTTGTGTGTATTTTTTTAGTTTTACACATATGAGTGCCTTTTTATGTGTGTGACATGCAAGTTATGGTTAAAATATTTGATAATGGTTCTGTAACATAATAATTAATGTAACGATTTTGCCTGTTATGTTTAATTTATCAGCAATAAAGACAGATTTTTGTTAACAAAATGTTTTTGTGAACATCAATGACATTCAAAAGGGTGATAACTGAAACAGATATACACACCATGGTGTATATGTATGTATACATGATACATGTGTATATTGCAAACAGACCTAAGTACTACACAGATAAGAACATCTGCCTCTGCACCACCAAAGTGAACATAAAATAACTGTAAAACATATAAATATATAAATGCATATGTCACTGTTGTCCAAACCCACACAGTCGACAGACAGAGACGCCATCTTGGAAGTTTGTGATCAATACTGTATGGTGATGTAACCAAGTGGTGTCCCATTTCATAGGAGTATGTTTCACCTCTACCCTATACCCCTTGGTTTCAAGGGCCAAGGGGTAGGGTTAAGGGGTAAGTGGTAAGACAGAGAAATGGGATTCAGCCTAAGTTCAAAAGGTCTCGCTAAATCCTCTTTTCTAGTCCCTGTGGTGCAAAAACAATATATGTGTGTGTGAGAGTGATGTAATGTTGATGTTTCTAATCACGTTATTCCACACAGTAATGTCCTGGGGTCAGGGAAGGTTATTCAAAGGTGATGTCATGGCTGTAGGATAGTACTGACGGTCAGGTGTAAAATACACAGGCCGCCACAGCCTCAGATAACCTGCTGGTTAATATGGAAGCTGCTATTACTAACTCCCTTTAGAGTCCAGCTGTTTCTCCAGTTGTTAAGTCAGGGCCCCGTCATCAGATCCCAGGGAAGAAGTTCCCAGACTTGCTTTAGAGTCCTGCTGTTTCTGTGTGAGAGGAGTAAGCCCCCCCCCCCCCCCCCCCCCCCCCCCCCCCCCCCCCCCCCCCCTTCAGGGTGGAGCCTGCTGGAGTCAGATGGTTGACACCAGGTCTGAGGAAGTGTAAGTCTGTTTTACATTTCATTCATTGAACTGTGACATCCCTCATTCAACCCTGTGATGTCATCACCAAAGAGCTGATTGGTTTATAACTGCAGCTGTGTTGTGTCTCGTTCTCTCCATCAGATTCCTGTGAACTCACAGTCGACACAAACACGGTGAACAGAGAACTCAAACTGTCTGACAACAACAGGAAGGTGACATTAGTGGAGGAGGATCAGCCATATCCTGGTCATCCAGAGAGGTTTGAGTCCTGGTATCCTCAGCTGCTGTGTAGAGATGGTCTGACTGGTCGCTGTTACTGGGAGGTCCAGACGAGAGGAGATGTTGAGATATCAGTGAGTTACAGAGGAATCAGGAGGATAGGAGACAGTAGAGACTGTTGGTTTGGACGTAATGATCAGTCCTGGAGTCTGATCTGCTCTAATTATCGTTACTATGTCAGTCACAATAACAGAGTAACCTCCATCTCCTCCCCTCGTGTCTCTGAGAGAGTTGCAGTGTATGTGGACTGTCCTGCTGGCTCTCTGTCCTTCTACACAGTCTCCTCTGTCTCACTGATCCACCTCCACACCTTCTACACCACATTCACTCAGCCTCTCTATCCTGGGTTTGGGATCAGGTCTCCTGGTTCCTCAGTGTCTCTGTGTCCTGTGGAGGACGGAGAGTCTGCTCCTGTCTAAGGACCAGACAGTTGAGTCAGATCAGGATCATCAACATTCAGATTATTAAATACAATCACAGTGTCTGATGTAGACACACAGACAAACAGACAATTGTGTATATGCATAAATCAAAAAGAAAGTTGATGTGTATATGCATTATTAAAAAGAAAGTTAATGTGTGTATGCATTAATTAAAAAGAAAGTTGATATATGCATTAATCTAAAAGAAAGTTGATGTGTATATGCATAAATAAAAAAGAAAGTTGATGTGTATGTGCATTAATCTCTGGCATTCACCTCCGACCACATTCTCTCAATCATATGGTTCTCTGCAGGTTTTTAAGGATAGTGTAAGTCTGCCAGCTCTCATTAGAAATCCAATTGTGAGAAACCTGGATTAATTTTTAACAAAACATTTACTTCACCCTTGTAGAAGGAGTCTGAAGGTAAGGCTGCCTTTGAGTATTGTGTCTGTATTCTGCCATCTTTTCCTGTATGAATAATGCCAGATAAAACTTTTCCCCCACAGTCAACTCTGACCTGATCCCAGAGTCCATAGGAAAGTACAGCAGGTCTGAGGACAAATCACAGACAAACATGAAATATAACCTTTACACATAAACAGCATTAGTCTAAGCCATTAATCCCTAAAGTGCAAATTAAAAGTCCAAAGCTTTTAATTTTTTTTCTACTTACACACACACACACACACACACACACACACACACACACACACACAAGGTGGTGTGACATTATGGGCTTTTTTTTCATACTTGTTTTTAGCTTTGCAGAGGCGCATTCATGATCCCTAATACCTTTCTAAACCACTTACCCTGGTCCCTGACCCCTTCCCCAGAACTGGTAGCTCCTTTCCTCGGTGGAGCAGGTCGGGCCCTCTGCTCTGGCTGACTGGAGGTCAGCGGATTCAGACGAGGAGGCCTCAAAGACCAACTGCTTTTGCAGCATCTGGTCCTAGTCTTCTGGGAGCGAGGCCTCCAAAGACAAACTGCTTTCGCAGCGCCTAGTGTCTGCCGAAGCCGCTGGCCTCCAGCTACCCGGAGCAGAACCCTGAACTTAAAGACTCAACACGGCTTGTACTTATAAGGTCCTCTATAGACGTTTTGTGACCTCACACATGATGTCATTGGGAACTCACAGCTGATTGGCCAGTAGTTCTTTTGCTGTGTTATAGAATGCTTTGATGTCATATACCGTAGACAATTCCAGTTTATAGGACTTATCTCATTTTATTTTTATTTATTTTTGAGGGATAAAAACAAAATATATTGTAAAAAATTATGAGAATATACACATCACACTATAAATGTGTAAATTAATTTAATGTGTATAGAGCAGACATATTTTCACATGTAAATGGGTAACTATGGGTTTATTAAACCAAAACTAGAATTGTGATGGTTGGAAAAGTGAAAAAACGACACAAAACGGCTTTTCATAGTTTTATTTAGTTTATGTCGACTTTGAATGAAGTGCGTTTTTACGATGCTAAAATTACTGTTTATTTACATGGAGTCTGGTGGGTTTAGCTATCACAATTATGTGGATGTTTTTATGTTTAAAAAAAGCATCTTACTCTTTAACAGAAAGGTCGACCTCCTTAAAAAGCTTTCCATAAAGTTGTCAGACACTTGGAATATTAATCTGAGCCTGTCAGTGTGTTTAATGTATTCATATTTTCGTTATATTCACAATGTTTATTCTTCTCATCGGGTAGGATTGCATTTTTCTTAGGCGGCATATTCCCCTGGGCCTGGTGGTATCTGGCTGCACCAGAGCACCTGGGATGTCAGGCTTTAAATCCCCACCTCTGAAAAGTGCCGCTTCTTAGCCGGATTACGTCTGGCCATGTCATAAATAATAGAGGCGAGGCTTCAAAACTGAGAATATAATGAATACAAATGAATACAAATTTCCAAGCCTCGTTGGCATGCCGACCACCATCTACAGTAGGTAAATCACTAGCTAGCTATGCATGAGTACCTCATATCTTTTACCAGGTTCAGGTGGTTAATAGTTATGGTCAAATGAAGCTTCATTAAGCTTTCTGAACAATGGTCTTCATTTTCTGAACGCATTCACTCAGTAGTGTTTTATTATTGGTTGTGCATCTGTGATTGCCCTAGAGGTGCTCTCAGTCCAGCACCTCTCCCGCTCATCTTTGTTTGTTTTACACTGTCCAGCAAAAATCACTGACACCATACCTCACACTCATCCATGCATACACCATGCATACATGTATACAACCTTTGCACAGTCTTTTGTCTCCCCTTTTCATGGGGTCATGACAAAGTATCTAGGGTCAATTTTAGCCTTTGTGTGAGTACATAGGTTTCCACATACATTGTTTTTATTAAGATTGACAACCAAATTGTTAGTTTTTCTTAAATTTTGCGAACCCTTGCAATGCTTTTCATAGCCTCGTTGGCGCTACCCAGAACGTATTTGTCCACTTTTCATCTCCTTTTCTTACCAATCAAACCCAAAGCTCCCTTCCATTTTCTGCCAATCACGAGAGACTTCATATCCATTTCTTGCCAATCAAAAAAGCGCCTCCTCTTGGCAAGCCCATCTCCATTTCCTACCAATCAAAAACACATTTCTGCTTCAATGGCAATCGCAAGAGAAGAAGACTCATTGCGGTAGAAAATGTAAATAGTTAGATTTGACTATGCATACAATACTATGATGTATTGTGATTTATATGTTATGTGTGTTTTACTCTTTGTACAGAAGTAGTTTGTTGATTCTCTTATTTTCCTCCCTGGTGTAAAACCTTTGTATAGTCAGTAATTTCTTGTGCTAAACAATATTTATTTGTTACCTAAGACATATTGTTTTGTTGAGATCAATAATGTAATAAAGTTGGCATGTATTATATTAATTGGCTTCATTTCAATATTATTCCAAATTATAGTGTACACCTGCTGAGCATATGACTTGCCTTTATACACCCTACTTCCCTGCATTGATTACTGTAAGACATACTAGCTTTTAGAGAAAAGAGAACTAAAAATGCTTGGTTTACCTGTCATACATTGTTTAAAGAAAAAAAAAATTATTATTACTAAACAATACTTATTATAAAGACTAACTTTTAATATTGACCAAATATAGCACGATTACTAAATGTATGCAGTGCTAAAAACAGATATATTGTTCAAAAGTCAATCTAAACGTTATAAATTATTTGTTTAAATTGTTTCCCAACCTTACTAATATCTTATTCCTCCAAAACTTTGTTTAGTAGAACAATAAAGTTGTGGACAGTGTAATTGGATCTTCTGGCACTAGGTGGGGATCGAACCTGTGACCTTTGAATCTTCGTTAAACTTCCCTTATTTCCCAGAAACATTCCAATTTCAGCAATTAAATTAAAATCTGACTTCATAGAAACTATACAACTCTTACACTTTGTGGGTAATTTAGCATCTTTCTCATCTTTTCTCTCATTTCTCCTTTTTTCCTCCTTTTTTCCTCTTCCTTTTCCTCTTTTTCCTTCTTCCCTCCCTCTTCCCCTTTTTCCTCTTCTTCCCCCCCCCTTACAGACTATTGTTCCCCAGCTTTGGCGCAGTAGGCAGCGCGTCAGTCTCATAATCTGAAGGTCGTGAGTTCAACCCTCACACGTGGCAGGTGTTTTAAAAAACAAAAAAAACACTTCTGCTGCTAAAAATACAGTGACAGGTGGTTAAACACTGGCACAACCACATGAATGGAATTTGTCATTCTTTGGTTATTTCTGAGATTGATACAATGAAAGGAATTATTTAAGAGTCGTAGCAAACCAATGAAAGGGGTTATAGAACATATGTGGTATGTTAGACCTTACTCTCCAAGCAGGGAGATGAGTACAGAGATTTGGGTGCTAGCAAGATGGATGTAGGTTGCCCATTGTTCATTTAGACTTACCAGCAACATGTGTTGATACAAACCTGCTTGAAAAACAGTCACAATTCTTTTAAAGACTTGTGCATGGAACACACATGAGATGGCAGTGTCTGAGTGTTCAGGTATGTCAAATGGACAACTCATCTAGCGGAATGTGCAACTTTACACTTGACAACTTGGCAATTTTTCATATCCTGCTTCAACGGCACGGAATAGAAAAAACTGGGGAAAAAATGTGAGGAACAAACAGGACTCTCCTTGTCGTTGGTCTAGTTTATGATTCTCGCTTAGGGTGCGACAGGGTCTGGATGAAACTACTTTGCATAGAAGTGGAGGTATGGATTGAATAATCTGGTTTATTTATTGAGTGTGATGGATGAGAGAGTGTCACCTATTTGGCAAATTCATCACAATATTACTATTACTTTTACTGGCAAAATCAAGTCTGTGTTTTGGTAAAAATACTTTGTATCAAATGTTTCCTGTTGGCAAACGATATCGGGAAACTGACTAAAGCTGCATTTCCTTTTTACGATATGAATGTTAACCTGCAGTCCTGGAATGTTAAGTTGCAGTTCTGGAACGATAGGTTGAAGATGTAGAATTTTAAGAGTTGCGGTACTAAACTGTTAATTACAGTTCTAAAATGGTACATTGTATTTCTAGAATGTTAAGCTGCAGTTCTAGAATGTTAAGCTGCAGTTCTTAGAACAATAGGTTGAAGTTTCAGAATTTGAACATGCATTGTCACCAGACTTTAGTTTGATCTGAGGAACAGAAGGTCGCACAGGCCATGATCGTAGAAGCCGGGCTCATTTTAGACTGGTAAATTACAGGGATTTTTAAACTGGGATGGACCTGCTAATCTTGACGTGGTCCTTTGGGTCCCCGGACCCATGACATTGTTGTTTGGGTCCTGGAGACCCTTGACGTTCCTTTTCGGGTCCCAGGGACCCTTGACATTGTCCTTTGGGTCCCGGGACCCTTGACATTGTCCTTCGGGTCCATAGGACCCGTGGCATTGGCCTTGCGGGTCCAAAGGACCTGTGGCATTGTCCTTCGGGTCCCGGGGACCCTTTACGTTGTTCTTTGGGTCCATAGGACCCTTGACATTGTCCATCGGGTCCATAGAACCTTTACATTGTCCTTTGGGTCCATAGGACCCTTGCGTTGTCCTTCGGGTCCATAGGACCTTGACGTTGTCCTTTGGGTCCATAGGACCCGTGGCATTGGCCTTGCGGATCCCAAGGACCCGGGCATTGTCCTTCGGGTCCAGGGGACCCATGACGTTGTCCTTCGGGTTCCAGGGACCCTTGGCATTGGCCTTATAGGTCCTTGGGACCCGTGGCATGTCCTTCGGGTCCCGGGCACCTTGACGTTGTCCATTGGGTTCCAGGGACCGTGGCTTTGTCCTTTGGGTCCCGGGGACCCCTTGACGTTGTCTTTGGGTCCTAGGGACCCGTGGCATTGTTCTTTTGGGTCAAATGGACCCGTGCCGTTGTCCTTTGGGTCCCGGGGACCCTTACGATGTTCTCGGGTCCATAGGACCCTTGACATGTGGCCTTGAGTCCATAGGACCCTTTACATTGTCGTTCGGGTCCATAGGACCCTTGACGTTGTCCTTCGGGTCCCGGGGACCCTTGACGTTGTCCTTCGGGTCCATAGGACCGGGGCATTGGCCTTGCGGATCCTGAGGACCCATGGCATGTCCTTCGGGTCCAGGGGACCCATGACGTTGTCCTTCGGGTTCCAGGGACCCTTGGCATGGGCTTATGGGTCCTTGGGACCCGTGGCATTGTCCTTCGGGTCCCGGGCACCCTTGACGTTGTCCTTTGGGTTCCAGGGACCCGTGGCTTTGGCCTTATGGGTCCTTATGTCCCGTGGCATTGTCCTTTGGGTCCGGGGACCCTTGACGTTGTCCTTGGGTAGGGACCCGTGGCATGGTTCTTTTGGGTCAAATGGACCCATGGTGTTGTCCTTTTGGGTCACGGAGACACGTTGGCGTTGTCTTTCGGGTCCCTAGGACCCGCGACATTGCTTCGGGTCCCAGGGACCGGAATTGTCCTTCAGGTCACAGGGACCCTTATGTTGTCCTACGGGTCCCGGGGACCCATGACGTTGTTGTTTGGGTCCCGGGGACCCATGACGTTGTCCTTCGGGTCCCAAGGACCTGTGGCATTGTCCTTTGGGTCCCGGGGACCCTTGACGTTGTCCTTGGGTTCATAGGACTGTGGCATTGTCCTTCGGGTCCCTGGGACACGTGGCATTGTCTTCGGGTCCCGAGGACCTTGACGTTGTCCTTCGGGTTCCAGGGACCCGTGCATTGGCCTTATGGGTCCTTGGGACCCGTGGCATTGTCCTTTGGGTCCCGGGGACCGTTGACGTTGTCCTTTGGGTCCTAGGGACCCGTGGCATTGTTCTTTGGGTCACATGGACCCGTGGCGTTGTCCTTTGGGTCACGGGGACACGTGGCGTGTCCTCGGGTCCCTAGGACCGCGACATTGTCCTTCGGGTCCCAGGGACTCGTGGAATTGTCCTTCAGGTCACAGGGACCCTTGGCATTGGTGGTACACTCAATCGGACGTATTATTCTGCTACCCTCTCCATCGTCTGCTTTTGAGTCCCTGGGATTCTGGCCAATGGCTTGTAGTTGTAGTAAAAACAGGAAAGGCAAAGGCGAGTGGAAAAGGGAGGTTAAAAATAAAAACTAAAGGCTTGACATCAGTCTACTAATTATTTTCATTACACACACACACACAATATACACTTTAGACACATTGGTCTTCTGTGTGTCGTCATTTTTTTCACGTCATCTTGGTTTGGACCTGTGCACTTGTTGCACGTGGCTCAGCACAGCCGGGGGAGCAGCTGCAGCATGGCCGTCGTTTGACTCTGGAGTTGAAGCTGCATCGGTTCGAGACATTGCGAGCGGTGGTCTCCGCTGAAGCCAAGGTACAAAAAGGAGAAAACCCACAAGAGGCCTGCGACGAACACGATGACGACAACCACACACACAGTGACTGTGATGGCGGTGGGTGGCGTCACAAGAAGACAAACACATACAAACCACAGCGGCGAAAAAAGACTACTGCTGCTACGACGCGACGACAAAGATGATGACAAGGCCAAGTGGACGTTGAAGTTCAAGACGAAGAAGGAGAACAAGTGAATGAAGAAGAAGAAGTAGAGGAAGAAGAAGACAAAGACAAAAAAGTACAAGTAGGAGAAGACGACGAAGAAGAAGAGGAAAAAGAAAGAAGAAGAAGAAGAGAAGATGGTAGTGAAGACGAGGGGCAAGAGGAGGTGAGGAAACATTTGTTATTGCCACGCTACCGAAAAAGACAAACCCGACCAAGAAGAAGACACAACAGACGCTGCTGTTGTGGCTGCCACAAATCTCGAGGGTCAAAGGAGATGCGCCACAGCCGGAAAGTGGAAAAAGATGGACGTCACGGGACCTGCGAGCCTACCTCGGGCTGCTGCTCCTCGCGGGCGTGGTACGGTCCCGCAACGAGGCCTTGGAGAGCCTGTGGCACGAGGAGAGCGGCAGGGCCATTTTCCGCGCCACAATGCAAAGCAAGCAGTTCC
>NW_022602668.1:0-37508 GCF_008692095.1 Etheostoma spectabile | reverse complement strand
TTATTTCTTCTTACATTGAATACTTTAAAACAATAAAAAAAAACATTCCATTACCTTAACAAAACATAGTCATTTATAAATTTGCAAATGAAGCTAGCATTATGCGGTATTACTGCTACGATACGACCTGTAGATAAACTGTACCTTTAGTGAGTGTAGACTTAAATACAACCAAACCATGGTTATTTACGTATATTATAATGTACATTGAATTCTCTTTGGAATTAAGTGTCGGCCTTAAGTGAATATGTTTTAATATGCAGACACTGGACAGTGCCTCTCTACCTTTTTGCTGTCCTTCTTGTTTGCCGATGACACTTTAGGATGACTCTCTTTTTCTGTTATTTCCTCCCTCCTTTTCTTCTCCTCTGTCTCTCCATCTCCTCAAGTTTTTTCGAACCTCAACTTCCTCATACCTGTTTAAAATGAAAGAATAGCTAAGTTGAATAGAAAAATATACCATTGTTATTTCTTGCAGCCGATAAATTAATAAGGCGTCTACAGTCTAAGACAAGCAAAGCCTCTAACCTGAGTTTAAGGCTTTCAGAGAGCTTCTCGGCTTCTTCAATGGCTTTCTTAAAGCTGTTTGCCCAAGCATGGTCGTGTAATACTCCTTTATACATTGAAATAGAGAGAGTTACACACAGAAATAACTAACTTCAATTCTTGATACATTACAACAAGTATTTACATAAAAAGTAAAAGGCACAGAAAAAAAGTTACAATAATTTACTATACCGGTTGCTGCTTGAAGTCTGGTCTTTTCTTGATGATGTCATATACTGTTAAATACTTCATGTACAGCACATAAGCTTTCTCCTCATCTCTTTCCAGACGACACTCCTCTGCTGCCTTAAGATTTTGCCGGCACTCTGAACATAGCTGAGACACAGCAAGTAAAAAACAGACTTTCATCACTATGGTTGCATGATTTGACCCATCTCTCTCCCCTCACTTAGAGACAGTTCCTATGTGCTATGAGTGTGTTCTACAGTACTGGGTTGACACCAGTAAACATGAAACCTAAAGGTACCTTCTGGTACTTGTCTTGTCCGGCTTAATGTCAGCCTTTTTATTGAGTTCACCCAGAGATGTGGACAGATATAGCTCTTTGGCCCCGGTGGAAACTGCAGGCATCTTCGCGGGTGTGTTCAGTCAGAGCTGTACACAATTTCTGAACATATCTGGAAATATGTTTGTGAGAGCAAAATAAAGCAAACATAAACACATCAATTAGTCGTGTTGCAAATCTGTTCTGAAAAGCATTAGTTAGTTAATAAATAAGTTGCAGTTAGCTTCCAATACAAATTGAGTTCCTCACTTAACCATTTGCTGTCATTCAGCATTTAAACATGGTCACATTTAGACAACGTAAGGTAAAAATATAGGCTATGACGATGAAAAGTTACATCTAGTTAACTTAGATGTTGCTCTCAGTGTTAGCGCGTTAGCAACATTAGCTATCTTGTGGTTGTTACTTGGCAGAACATTAACAACAACAACAACAACAGTTTTCTGGCTAACATAACGTTAAGCCGCGACCATCTTTCTTGACTGGATGCCTGTTGGGCAGCTAACGGAAAATTAAACATACCATATTCAACATATAACACTGACCAACCACATATTTAATATAACGTTATTTAGCTGTATAACTAATTAAATGTTAACTACGCGTTGTTACCTTCGGAGTTAGCTAACGTTAGCTAGCTACGTTATTTAGCAAGGTACGTTCTGAGCTCACGCAGTTAAGCGTCACGTTAGCTTAGCTACCCGGGTTATATAATTAACTACAGAACAGGTAGCTAGTTATGGATACAATCATATTCAGCAGTAAAGGGATACCCTTTAGTAATACTGCTAAAACATATTTAGTGGACGATAGTTTGGCAAGATACTGTTAATTTAAAATTACCTCTTTCTGACACTTTAACTAGATACTCTTTTGACAGCTGATTCCTGGTTCCTTGTTCCGCATTGTCTTCTTCGTCTTCTTTGACGTTGTCCAGCAGCTGGTGTCTTAATGTTGTCTTACTGCCACCTTCTGGAGATCATGTTCTGTTCACTGGCCCTTTTCTCTTGTCCTGTCCATCCAGTCCCACCTTAGTATTTCAAACTCTCAAATCTCCCAAATTTCTTTTATTCGTGTGTAATAGCCCTGCTTTACAATGTGCCATTTAGGTTTTTTATGCTATCACATGTTGAATGTTTCAGATTCTTTACATTGTTTACAAAACCAGTCAGAGGTGTTTCTGCAATGTGTAGGCCTGGTGTTCAAATTGCTGGGTCCTATTTCAGATACAGTATTAGGGGACCACTAAGGTCTATGTAAAAGAGACTTCAGATACAGTATTAGGAGTCACATTTTAACACAAGTTTACATGCCTGACATGTTGAGCCTGACATTTGTCTTCTACATCATTGTCATCAACCATTGGAGGTCGGTATAATATTGGGTATTCTACTGGGCTTCATTCCAGTTGTCAAGCTCTTTCCCCTCATCCTTGATTATATATCTTAAGACACCAAATTCTCACACAGGAGAATGTAAATTTAGTGTTGCTTATAAATCCAGAACAAGATCAAATTAAAATTGTAAAGGTCTCAGGCAGGACTGCATTGCATGTCACTAAGCCAGTGTATGCACGTGAGGGGAGTGTGACACCTAAACCACAATGTACCCCCCCCCCCCCCAATTCTGTTAACCCGTGTGTTGTCTTTCCATCAAAATAGATGTTTGTCACTTTTTTTTTAACGTTTTCAACACTACGTAACACTAACTTATTAACTTTAGTTTTACAGTTATTTTTGGAATTTATGGTCAATAAACCTAATTTATAGGAAATTATATCTAATGTTTGAGTTAGAAAAGAAGACATTTTTTAGAAGGAATTATTTAGACTAAAATTATATAATTAATGGATAATCACTGACTGGAATATGTCAATATTTACTCAATACCATTTCAAAACCACTTCAATATATATATATATATATATATATATATATATATATATATATATATTTATTAAATGCTACAAAATTGAAGAAGACACCTCACTAATGTTAAAAAGAACATTGATATAGGAAAACTGGTCAATTTGACCCGAGGACGACATGAGGGTTATGACAGAGGTTCTGACCCAGAACACAGAGAAACATAAACGGACACAGCGTAACAATTCAAAAACGTTGTAATGTAACTTCTGTACTTATAGCAGCTAAGGACAGAAAACACAAGGTAGGCTGACTCCGATCTGGATAGGGGCTGAGGAGAGCAGGCCGTGGTGGATCCAAACTTTCTTTCTGAAATCCAAGCGGGAAGGTGGGAAGGCTTGAGCGTGATGAGCCACGGCCACAGGTCTGGAGGCGTAGGTCTGGACAGGGAAAACGGGATGTTAACAAAAGCACGAGGAATATAACACTAAGACTAAAATGGCACAAAGTTCAACTGGAAGCTAAGTTACCACACTGGTAGGTGCAACGATCTAGCGCCGGTGGGGAATTTGGCTTCGTTGAGCAGGGCTTCCCGGGCGTCGCTCCAAACTTTACTTTAGGTTCTCTTGAACCGATGGAACAGCCAGTTCCCTCTCCTGAGCAGGAAACAAGGAGGGGTTGGTATCCCAGGGCAACCTCGAAAGGTGAGAAGCCAGTGGCGGAGGTGGCCAGGGAGTTGTGGACATACTCTATCCACGGCAGATGTTGGCCCAGGAGGACGGACGCTGAGCAGACACACAACGAAGGGATGCTCCTAGGTCCTGGTTGGCTCTCTCAGTCCGACCCATGGATTGGGGATGGCACCCTAGATATATAGATAGATAGATGGATAGATAGATAGATAGATAGATAGATAGATAGATAGATAGATAGATAGACAGATAGACAGATAGATAGACAGATAGATAGATAGATAGATAGATAGATAGATAGATAGATAGATACTTTATTCATCCTGAAGGGAATTTTAGGCATGCAGTAGCAAGACAACCATAACACAACAAACACATACATGCACCCAAAGCAGTACAAAAAACTTTCCAGAAACGAGTAAACTGTGGGCCTCTATCAGACACAATGTCCACAGGTATTCCATGGGGACGGAATACATGTTGGACTGGTCTGTATGTCAAAAAAACAATTAAACCTGCTGAAGAACAGGGCCCACCTGGCTTGACGTGAGTTGAGTCTTTTGGCGGATTGGATGAATGCCAGGTTTTCATGGTCGCTCCAGACCAGTAGCTCTCGGTTTCCAACATTGTAGTTTCTTTCTGCGGGAGACAATTTCTTGGAAAGAGGGCACAAGGGTGAAGCTTCTGGTCTGTGGGGGAGCGTTGGGCTCCCACCCCCCCCAGTCAGAAGCATCCACCTCCACAATAAACTGCAGAGCGACATCATTTGAAATTGGGAAAAATTAGAAGTTGGAGAAAAGATTCTAAATTTGATATACTATATCGCAGAATATTGTAATGTTTTTAAAATTGCAATAATATGGTATTGTGATGATATCGTATCGGGAGGCGTCTGGTGATTCCCGCGCCTAGCAGTTGGTGGTTGTGATCCATTACAGTGCGAATTATTTGGTCACCTTGCCCCAACAAAGCCCCATTAAAACCTTTTAATGTAACTTCTGTACTTACAGCAGCCAAGGACAGAAAACACAAGGTAGGCTGACTCCGAGCTGGATGGGGGCCGAGGAGGGCAGGCCGTGTGGATCCAAACTTTCTTTCTGGAATCCAAGTGGGAAGGTAAGAAGGCTTGAGCGGGATGAGCCACGGCCACAGGTCTGGAGGCGTAGGTCTGGACAGGGAAAACAGGACGTTAACAAAAGCACGAGGAATATAACACTAAGACTAAAACTATGACTAAGTTTAGGTGAGGGGCAGGGAATATCTTTATTTTAGCAACACATTGAATTTTTTTTCCAGTTTTTTCAGTGTATGTATTTTGATTTCTTTTTACATTTCAGTACAGTCATATTTCTCTCTGTTCTTGTACTGGATATGTTTTGAATGTATTGTACTTTCATTCTTGTTGGTATAATGATGGTGATGGTTATATTGGCTAACCTTTTGCTGTTTATGAATTGTATGTAAACCCTAACCCTGACAAAACAAAAGTTAAAAAGGGGGAACGTTGAGTCGAGACTGTAGTTTCCAAGTAGTTAAGCCAAGTTACCACACTGGTAGGTGCATCGATCTGGCGCCGGGGCTGAGCTTTGCCCAGGAATAAATACTGTAGAGTTGGTAAGTGGAATAACCAGCAGCTGTGCAGAGAGGTAGATCGACCGGCCGTACACACATCCAGACACACAGACACAGTGGGGGAAAAGGGGAGAGACACACACAGCAAGACAACAGCTGCCCTCATAACACATTGGACTATAACATGTCTGGCACAAAGCCTCAAATACATTAGGCTTGCATAGGATAGGTGTTGGGCTAATCTTGGTTAAATTAGGCAAGGTTAAGATGAATTAGATTGGGTCAGGTGGCGTCAGGTTAGGACACTGTTATTTGCAAACTGCTTTTTGACTTTATTCAGTTGAGGCTAAAATGATTAGCTCCCCAGGAATGATGGAACATTTTCCTAAAATTCTTCCCAATGTTTGCAGCATTGATAAAACTTGATATAATCAAACATTCACCAATGCTATTCAGTAGTGTTTGGTACATTTTGGAATATGAAATACATTTTTACTCTTGCTTTATATCAAATTTAGTGAAAAATGGGGTGGTCAAAAATATTAGCCCCCATGTGAATATTTGCTTTCAAAAGACACCTAATTAACCAATCAGCTTTCAAACAACACCTGTGCAGTCAATTGGCTTCCTAACAACACCTGAGCATTCAATCAGCGTAAAAGGACTCCAATGAACAGGGCACTTGAACACATTATTAAGAGGCTACTGAAAACTATTACTACGACTACATATACTCACCATGGCAGAGAAAAAGGAAATCAGTCTTGAGCTCAGAAAGAAGAGAGTGGAGGCTGATGAGGGGGAAGGCTATACTGCCATTTCCAAGCATTTGGAAATGGCAGTATAGCCATTCCTGTACGTTGCGAGTACAAGGAATTTCAAGCATTTGAAAGGTAAAGATGAGTTTTGGAAGTCTTCGCTTTGGTCTGAGGAGACTAAACTGGAATTGGTTGGGCACATGGATGTTGCTTATGTTTGGCGAAGAAAGGGAGAGGCCTTCAACCCTAAGAACACGGTTCCCACAGTTAGACGTGGTGGGGGGAGCATCATGCTGTGGGGCTGTTTTGCAGCCTCAGGCACAGGGAGCCTTGTTCGGGTGCAAGGCATCATGGAAAAGGAAAATTATGTTGAAATTGTGACTGATAATATGCAGAAATCTGTAGTCCATCCTTAGATCGTCGCTGGGTCTTCCAACAAGACAATGACCCAGAGCATCCATTGAAATTGGTCCAACAGTTCCTGAATGATACCAAAACCAAAGTCCTGGAGTGTCCCGCACAGAGCCCAGACCTCAATCCTATTGAGAATCTGTCAAAGTGAATGTCCATGCACGGAAACCACGCAATTTAGACCAGCTGGAACAATTTGCAATAGAAGAATGGGCCAAAATCCCTCAGGAGACCTGAGCCAACCTAGTAAAGAACTACTCTAAGAGCTTGTTGTCAGTTGTGGCTCAGAAAGGGTAAACTATTAATATAATATTAGCCCCCAGGCCATTAATATAATATAATAATGGCCTGGGGGCTAATAATTTTGGACGTCTCATTTTTGCCCTTTCTTGTTTTAACTCAATTAAATATCCCAATCAAACTTAGTGGACATTTTGTCTTTGTTATGTTGAAAACAAATACACTATAAACACTTAATGTTAATGGTCATTTCCATGGAGAAATCAAGAGACTTGTATAATTTCATAAGGGGGGCTAATCGTTTTGTAATTGAATTAAAGCATCTAGGGTGTTATCAGGTGGTTGGGAGGATATTTGATGGTGGTTGCTAATGTTTTAATAGAATTTTAAACTTTTCTTTACTTCAGTTTTGTCAAATCTCTTTCTATTTGGTGCCATTTTTCTGATTGCTCTCCTTTTTCTCTTAAATGCTATATAATTTGAGACTACGCCTGTCTGGCGTTGGCATTTCTGGGTTGTCGCATAACTCTGAGATATTCGCCATCTTCAAAACCTTTTCTTCCTTCCTCTTATCTTCAGTCTTTGCTGCCTCATTTCCCTCTCCACCTTAAATTCTTGTCTGTGTTTGTACACAACCAGCTTCGTCCTTCGGTCAAGCAGTCGTTCTTTTTCTGAAATTTTCTTTGAATTACTGAGGTGACCTATAAACAACAGAATATGAAAGGTTAGTGTGGAGTCTAGTTGTACACTCGGAACCCCTCCCAAAAAAAAATAGTCAACAGATTTGTTTTGTTGCAAGTTGTTAAAAATGCATGTTGGCCTGGCAACATTAAGTGAGATAAAAGCTCTATTAGCTTAACTGAGTTTTACAATTTAAACTCATTGTTATAATGACAAGAAGCTGCTAACCTGGCTAAACACACAGAGCAACACCTCTAATGAACACACTGTACCTGGTGTGTTTCATCCTAACATTTCAGTGTAATGTAATATCACACAGTAGCCTATATTAGTCACATGGGCTGATTCTCAGACTACATTTGCGTTCAATAAATTTAGTCAGTAATAATTTCAATTTCAGGACTTTAAAAAAAGGACTTTTAGTTGTAATGGAGTTTTTTTACACAGTGGAGTTGGAACTTTTACTAGTGAAAACATTAAATACTTGTTGCACCACTACTGGTCTACTGTGACTGTTTATCTAAAAGGAGGCTATGAATATACCTGTTATGCCATGTTATGTAAAAAATTTGTAAGTTTGCTTTATTACCGTGACGCAGGAGGTTGCGCTCATCCACGACGGTTGATTGGATTTCTCTAGCAATGCGGTCTATCTTGCGGTTGAGCCACCAAATGTAAATCCTTGAAAGCAGACCAAAAGTTTTCCTCTCCTGCTCCTCGTGCTTTTTCTTCATCTTTTCACACCTCTCTCTTTCTCTTTTCACTCTTTCTGTTGCCTCATTTTGTCTTGCATCCCCTAAGTTCCCTCTTGCACTCAGATGGATGGATAAAAAGCTATTAGCCGGCTCGTCGTCTTCATAAGATGAAGATGTAGAGGAAGGGCTGCCACCACTTCGTCCATCCTGACTGAAGGTGGTAGAAAGGTTGATCTCTATGAAGGACACAGGACTTTGTTGTTGCTGCCTCCCTGTGGTAGAAGGCTCGTCTTCTTCAGAAGAGGAAGAAGGGCTCTCAGCCCTTTTTTCTTCCTGCCTCCTCATGGAAGAAGGCTCGTCTTCAGAAGGGGAAGACAAAGGGCTCTCAGCCCTTTTTTCTTGCTGCCTGCTCATGGTAGAAGGCTGGTCGTCTTCTTCAGAGGAAGACGAAGAGCTCTCACCACTTTCCCTGTGTTCCTTCATGGTGGTAGAAGGATTGGTGCCAACGCAGAACAAAGAGCTCACATCCTTTTGTTTTTGCTGCCTGGTGGTAGACACCTCGTCTTCATCAGAAGAGGAAGAAGGGCTCTCAGCCCTTTCTTCTTGCTGCCGCATTGGAGTAGAAGGCTCCTCTTCTTCAGAAGAGGAAGGGATCTCAGCCCTTCTTTCTTGCTGCCTGGTGGTAGAAGGTCGGTTGTCTTCTTCAGAGGAAGACAAAGGGCTCTCACCCCTTTGTCTGTGTTCCTTCATGGTGGTGGAAGGGTTGGTGCCAACGTAGAACAAAGAGTACACATCCTTTCGTTCTTGTTGCTTGGTGGTAGAAGGGTTGGTGCCAACGCAGAACAAAGAGTACACATCCTTTCGTTCTTGTTGCTTGGTGGTAGAAGGGTTGGTGCCAACGTAGAACAAAGAGTACACATCCTTTTGTTGTTGCTGCTTGGTGGTAGGTGGCTGGTCGTCTTTAGAAGATGAAGACAAAGGTCTCACCATTCCATGCTGCTGTTGCCTCGGAGTAGAAGGCTTGTCTTCTTCAGAAGAGGAAGAGGGGCTCTCAGCTCTTTTTTCTTGCTGCCTCCACGTGGTAGAAGGCTTGTCTTCTTCAGAAGAGGAAGAAGGGCTCTCAGCCCTTTTTTCTTGCTGCCTCCTCATGGTAGAAGGCTCGTCTTCTTCAGAAGATGAAGACGAAGAGCTCTCACTCCTCCATGCCTGAAGCCGCATTGGAACAAAAGCCTCAACTTCATCAGAAGAAGAAGGGCTCTCAGCCCTTTTTTCTTGCTCCCTCCTTGTGGTAGAAGGCTGGTCGTCTTCAGAAGATGAAGACATAGAGCTCTCACTCCTCCATGCTTGTCTCCGCATTGGAGTAAAAGTCTTGACTTCATCAGAAGAGGAAAATCTCACAGCCCTTTGTACCTGCTGCCTGGTGGTAGAGGCCTTGTTGTCTGCACAAGACAAAGGGCCCTCACCCTTTTGCTTGTGCTCCTTCATGGTGGTGGAAGGGTTGGTGCCAACGAAGAACAAGGAGCTCACCTCCCTTTGTTCTCGCTGCCTGGTGGTAGAAGGCTGGTTCTCTGCACAAGACAAAGGGCCCTCACCCCTTTGCCTGTGCCCCTTCATGGTGGCAGAAGGGTTGGTGCCTCCACTAGACAAAGGTCTCCCACCCCTTCGTCCGTGCTCCCTCAAGATGGTGGGAGGGTTGAGGTCTTCAGGAGACAAAGGTCTCTCACACCTTTGTTTGGACTTCTTCGAAGAAGAGTACATACCTCCTGAAGGCCGAGGTCTTGCAAATGATTTTGGTCCAGAATTGGATCTAAGCATTTTCTTGATGAATCGTTTGTATACTGACGTATTGAAACTGCAAGTACAAAAACACAAACACACACGGCAATTACTTCACCAATAATCACATTATTGTTTCAAGCAGCACACTAAGCAAGTTATTTCACTTAACTAAACCGTCTAACTAAACTCAAATAAACTGAGAACTATGTATCTGGTCACACATCATTATTGCATTGTGCGAGATAACAAAAATGCAAAAGGTCACTTATAATCATAAGACTACAGTATAATGTACTTTAAAATAAATCAGTCAAGTATTAATGTATAATAGACACATACAGTGGTAGTCCTAAGTTTAGGAACCATGCTAAAGTTGACTAAATAGAGGAATAAAAAAACATCTTTTGGAAATTGATCTTGAGGTCTTAATTAAAAATAAAATGAAAATTCCAACCTTTAAGGACACCAATTTTCTTTGTGAATGTATAATGTATAATAAATAAATATTGTTCCTTAAATATTTTGGACTTTGGGATTAAAATAGCCCCCCATCATCACATACCCTTCACCATACATAGAGATAGGCATGGGGAACTTTCCATAAGATCATCTCTCAAAGCAAATCCAACCAGCTATTAGGCTAACTGAAATAACAACATGCCTATCTCTACTTATGGTAAAGGGTATGTGATGATGGGGGGCTATTTTAATTCCAAAGGCCAAGGGAACTGTATCAGGATGCATAGTATCCTGGATCCATGAAATAACTGGTCCTTTAAAAATTAAAAAGTGCCTGCCTCTATTGAAATTTAACATAGGGGGGTGTATACTTCTGCCCCCTGTAATTAAGAACATTAATTTATTCACGATACATTATTCATTCTCAAACAAAATGGTTGTCCTTAAAGGTTGGATTTTTCCTAATTATGGCATTAAGATCAATTTTCAAAAGATGATTCTTTATTCCACTTTTTAGTCAACTTTAGCATGGCTTCATAAACGTATGAGCAGCACTGTAAACAGTACATATATCCATCGACATACAATAGCTGCAACTGGTAGGCTCCAGTGACGGACTGGGATCAAAAAACGACCCTGGCAACATTGCTTTCTTTGTTTTCTCTCTCTTTTTCTCGTCTTGTCCCCCCCTCCCTCCCCCTTCTTGGTGGTGGTCGGTGATAATTAATAATAATAATGGATTTGGCGCTTATAAAACATCTTGAAACTATCATAGACTTCTATTGTACACGGGTACATGGACTGTATACATTTCCATGGCAACAGCGACTTATTGGACCAATCAAAGACGTCGTTGTTACGCATAGAAGTGTGGGTTGTGTATTTATATATAATAGCTTTTTGAAAAATAACAACACAAATTATTGTCATTATTTCATTATTATTATTATATATATATTAGTTCCAGATGGCCAGTTCGTCTCTGGGCTAATTATAATATTAGACATTAATTATATTAGTAATACAAAATAATAAAATCACTACAATAAAAGCAGTGTTTTCTACGACTAGCTTAAATCCAACTTCACTGTAACACGACAAGCCATTTATGTTTTAGATCAATAACCCACAGATCATTTTAAAACCGGACTTATTTATGTATTATATTATAATATGTTTAAGAAATAATCTTTAATCCAAATGTAATGTGATTCACACACACAATAATAATAGTTAATTGTTTAGTGCAAGAGACAAAGTGCATTTGCATCTCCTGATCACAGCACATCTGATAGTTGGAATATATGTTATTGATTAAAAAAAGTTTTTATTTATTTGACAGATGAAGTAAATGTACTTGTTCCCCACACAATGAGGCTCTACTAAACAGAAAAAGTTGAGTAAAACAAGTAGTTTTAGCTCAGCTGTAAAGTGCGACTTACCTCTGCAAAAGATTTTGTAGAAGGAAGTCTGTTCCACTGTAGCATAGACAACCATGGTCTGTTGTTATGGTTTGGATTTTAAATAAAAACATATCAGTCTACGTAGAGTTGCGTCTCTTTACGCATTACGCGTTCTGATTGGACCTCCGTTTGAGTGTAGACAACCAATTAGAAACGTAGGATTCACCGATCGCAGACAACCAATCACACGCCGACATTCAAAGCCGAACCTGCCGTTGAGGTCGAGCGAGGTGACCGTTGTCTACAGTATTTCTGGTAAGTCTGAATGAAATATATTTTTTATAACACTCACTGCTTATATTTTTACTAAGCCTGAACTAACGTATTCTTTATTACACTCACTGTTTAAGTACTGCCCAGTTGATTTTTGGATGGTTTGGGAAAGCAAGCTTGCTAATGGTTTCAACTCAAGCTAGCTATAGCTAAGTTAACTAGCTAGCTAGCTCGTAGACTCGTTGACAGGTAAGGTTAGCTTAACATTAAAGTGACGGCTGAGTGGTCATGTTATATCTTTGCACTGCCCTGCACTCTTACACTAGGCCTACTACAATCTACAATGTGTTGCCGATCTTATGCCTGTAATAAGTTTGCGTCCTTTTGTGAGAATTTGGGTGAGTTGAGATGATGGAAATGTTTTCATTTCTTCACGTTCAGATTACTGCAACAGTCTTTTTTTTTTACCTGTTTGAGTAAGAAGGAGCTTTGTCGTCTCCAGACTGTTCAGAACTCTGTTGTAAGGCATTTAACTCACATTTAAAAAAAGAGAACACATCACGCCTGTTTTAGCAGCACTCCACTGCCAGTATGGAATTCAATTTAAAATCCTGGTCCTTACTTTTCGAGCCTTGCACGATCAAGTTCCTCCATACATCTCTGACTTGATACAGCTTTATACTCCCAGCCGTAGTCTGAGGTCATTAGGTCAGATACTAGTAGTGAATCCCCACAATCAGTATTAAAAACTAAATATTAAATAAATGATAAAATTAAATTAAAAATGATTTAAAACTAGAGGGGACCGATCATTCCAAGCAGTGGCTCCTAGGCTGTGGAACGACTTGCCTCCCTCTCTACCTAGTTGAGGGTTCTTTTTATAGTTGTTTGTTATGTTTTCTTTAAGTATTTACATGTTCTTGTATTTCCTTTTTTTTTTATTTGTATTACATTTAATTGTGAAGCATGTTTATCTGTGAAGGGTGCTGTACAAATAAATTTGACTTACTTACTTACTACCCTGAACAGTAACGAAGTTTAGTAATGTGACCACTAGAGCTTGACCTAATTTTATACAGTCTATGAGCCAGACCAACACTGCACTGAAGATAAGATGAAGTAGACTCCTGTCACCCCAAAGAAATCTTAATCTTTCTTAACTTTCTCCTCCCCTTCTTCTACACCCATACTCCTCCTACACATGTAAGTTATCTATCCCAAGTGTGTCATTGAGCAACACCAACTACATTGTTGCTGTTCTGACCGTGGCTAGCGATGACATTTGGCCTTTTTGTGGAGTGGGCCAAAAGAAAATTGAAACACATTAACCAACACACGTCAGCCCAGAGTTTAGTGTAATTATGTAAGCTTTTTTTTCATGACGATGATCACGTGTAGGACAGTTGCATATAGTGGTTAAACAGCAGTCTTATAAAGTGATATATTGGGGTTGTCTTTATCAAAGCAAATACACAAGCATTTATGGGCTTCATTCACAGACCGTCTCATCATTAGTCAGTCTTTTCTGCTCCTATCATGTCAAACTGAGTGGCCAAATCCTCTTTCTATCAACTCTTTCTAACTTTTTGTTTGAAATATCAAGCCCATTGGGATAGGCTGATACCATGTTGATATTTTCAGCTTATTTGTATAAAAGCAACAGAACAGGATCCATCAGGAAGCACTTTGGCTTTGATGTCATGTCAATTGCACAATTATGGTTAAACCTGCTTTCATCAGCTGACTCAGATGTAAATCATACAAGGAGCACAATAGTCACAGTGTGCTCTGCTCCATATCACAAAACACTTATTTCTTTGCATTGTACCCAGAGACATTAAAATTGTACACACACACACCTACCATTACTCTGGTCATTGCCTGCCAACAGGCTTCCTGCCTTCAGTCAAAAGTCTGTATAGCAGTTCTTGCTCAGATTCAATGAACTTGTGGTTTAAGCAGATTTGCATGAATAACCTTTTTTCTTTATTAAATCGCCAGACGTTTTGTGTTGCATTTAGGCCTTTATTATGACAGCTTAGACAAGAACGGGGAGAGATAGGGGAAATGTCATGCAGGAAAGTGCCACCGGTTGGAACTGAACACATAAACCTCTGAATCTAGAGCTGAGACTCTGTGTATGGGCACTCACTCTTCCACTAGGCCACCCAAGCATCCTCAAATTGGAAGTTTTAATATTAATGAATAGGAAAAGGCTACCGGTTTGCAATGGCTTAGATAAAAATCCTCCGGTGCTTTATTAGTTTCATTGGATAATGAGATCATTGCGTCATCATAGTCTCCCTGGTAAAACACCGATGTGTGCTTAGCGTGATGAATTATGGTTCGATTTGCATCCAACCATTAGCTTCCTCAGAGAACTGGATTAGAGCCCACAATGCACAGTAAACAGCACAGTGTGTGAACAGTCCAGGTGATCCAGGCTTTTGTCAGAGTTTAAAAGGCAGCGATAAGCTATGACTTAGATGGGGTTTTACTGTGTGTTCATTCGTTGTTCATTTTTTTGTAATGTCCCTTCTACGTAGGCCTACTATTTGTTGGTGAAGAGTCATCATCCAATACAAATATTGCTTTGTTCTAACAGTCATCTTCTGCAATGTATTCAGGCCAGATGTAAAGAGGAAATGGCAGAGAAATTGTACTTGTTATGAGAGGGTACCATTGTTTTAGAGGTTAATAGTGGAAAACTTACCTTAAATATTAATAATAGAATTCCACATTTCAGGAAGATACACCTAGCTCCTCTTTCTAGCTTATCTTAGCACAAGGACTGGAAACAGCTAGCCCTGTTTTGTTCAAAGTTAACAAAATCTGCTGATTATCATTATTGTTATATTACAAAATAGGGCTTTTTTGGCACGATTTTGACTTCCCACGATCAAATTTGCGTGATCGAGCAATAATTTTTTTTAAAGCATCATTTTATAGAACGCTCCGGGGTTTTTGCAAAGCCAATCTACTGCTCCGTTAACTACTGTCTTATCATGAGCCAGTCAGTTGTTCCCTGCACCGTGCAGCTTAGTTTCTAGATGGAGACAGTCACAGAGGACAGAGTAACGGGAGGAAAACTCAACAGATAGCAGTCGGTTATATGTCGGTCTTAAGGTTTACCAGTTTACCAGTACACGCAACATTTTGTCCCGTCTGTTTTTCAGACAACAGCAGTGAGCAGTGCTAGTCGGTGCTAGTAGCGTCTGTTAGCTGTTAGCTAGTAGCGTCTGTTAGCTAGTAGCGTCTGCTGTTAGCTCCTCTAGGACGCACCGGTGCTAATGTCCTCACATCCGCTACAATGCTGTTTATATGGATATGGTTTAATTTTGCGTTACATGACCCATTTCGTCTGTAAAGCCTTGTCTTTGTTGGATCTCTCCTCTACTCTCTCTCCTCTACTCTCTCTCTCCTCTACTCTCCGAGCAGCCCGCCACACAGCGGCCGCCGGTCCACACTTCTGACATTTGTCCACAGTTTTAATTTTTTATTAACACAGCTGTATATTGTTAAGTATGAGGGGCAAACCTGTATTTGTACCAGTGTTTCCATGGTAACTCTGCTATTGCGGCCGCCACGGCGAAAAACACAGAAGAAGTTTTTGAATGCAGCTAACTTCAGTTGGTAGAGTAACAGCGTGGGAGACGGAGCTGCTGGACCTTGGCGAGAGATGTGACCCATGGCCAGAATATCATAGATAATAAAAATGCAGCGCAGTGACGATACAGACGTGTGTATCCGCTGTTCGACCCGTGCTGGATCCGTTCATAATGATCAGCCGTCTCTCTGTGAGTAGCCTAGCTGTTGGGTCTAAACTCAGACTCCTAGTTTCTCACTTATACTGTTATTTAATTAATCTTTGAATAGACCCAGGAAAGACATCAAGAAAACAGGCTTGACACAGAGATAAGTTTTTTACTCGTCTGCAGAGGAGGAGAGAGGCAGAGAGGAGACGAGGTGTACTCGTCTCCCTCACAAAACAGCTCTCTCTTATCTTCTAACAGTCTCCTTTATTAAATACATTTTTCGGTTGCTAAGCAATGCAGATGTCCTTGCACAGGATGTAACAATGTTTGCAAAAGTTTGCAGCTTGTTGCATGCCAGGTTAGACACACTGCCTGGTCTGTAGCGTGACCCAGAAAGCAGTGTGGTTACCAAACACACATTATAACGACATCATTGGTTTCACAATAGTTTGCTTCACTCACTATAAGATTTATAAAACATTCTCTATACTAAAATAGCTTCTCATATATATAAAACATTCTCTATGCAAAAATAGCTTCTACATATCCCTCCTGTTGTGAGTTTTGGGAACCTAGAGCGTATACATAGATTCTTCACATCGAGACATAAATGTTCTCCGAAGGAGAATTTAATTCATGACTGTCATTTAACAAACTGTACAACAGGTGATGCTTGGACAGGAGTGGGCGAAAACCCTTCTGCACTTATAATGAAGGGAAAAATTCCCACTCGACCTTTCCGCTTGGAAACGATCGCCTCTTGGCCAGTCCGTCATCTGGATCAGTCTCTTTAGGAATGGGAAAACATGATGGGGAAAGGATTAGGGTTAGTGGAGGGCAGAGGTTACTAGCACATGCCCTCACCGGTGGCACAGACCCTCAGCGTCGTGTGCATGTGGGGACCAGGATAGGTGGACAGGATGTGTGGGCTTTACACATAACTGTCGTCGTCAAGCTCGTAATCGGGAATGGGATAGAGGTCTGGGGTTTTTCCGTCCTGTTGGTTCAGCTGCTGATATTGGACCTTGATAATGCCAATGACCGCCTTTTTAGTGTGTGACTGGTGGATCCACGTGTCTCGTTCTGTTACCTTAATGGCGGTGGGCGTGGTCAGTTGAACCTGAAACGGACCGTCCCACCTCGGGCTGTGCCAATACTTTCTCTTGATCACCTTGAGCAGAACCCAGTCTCCTGGTGTCAGCAGAGTCTGTGTGGGAGACAAAGGAGTACTAGGCAGATCATTTGCTCTTCTAACGTCTTGTTTTTTAAACAGTTCACACAACCATTTAGTGATAGGGTCAACTTCACCTTCTTGATCCTGCACTAATGGGTCTACCACTAGGGGCAAGTGAAATGGTCTTCCTGTCACTATCTCGAATGGTGTACATCCTGTGTTGTTTGGTGTGATGCGCATGTATGTCTTAACTAGGCTAAGGCACTCAGGCCATGGTTTCCCTGTTTCCTCCATTGTTTTCCTAAGCCTAGCTTTGATTGTGCCGTTTGTCCTTTCCACTAGTCCTGCACTCTGTGGGTGATATGCACAGTGGAACTTAAGGTCAATGTCTAGGTGATTTGACATGACTTTCACTATACTATTAGTGAAGTGGCTACCGTTGTCGCTCCACAGTATCTTTGGAATGCCGTGTGACGGTACTATGTGTTTGCAGATGGCTTTTGCCACTGTGAGCGCGTCATTTGTTTTGGAGGGCACAACTTCTACCCACTTTGAAAATGAATCAATCAACACTAAGCAGTATTTATATGTCCCGCTTCTGTGTAACTCAATGAAATCCATGTGTACAATCTCAAATGGATATGTGCCTTGTGGTGTTTGTCCGCGTTTTGGCCTAGCATTACCCTGTATGTTGTGTCTGCAACATGTGAGACAGCTTCTACAAAAAGTTTTAAATAGGTAATTAGACCATGTGTTTCCCCCACTATGGATACCACCCCTCCTGTTTGAGATATGGCTCCGCCCATGGCTCAATTTAGCTACAGCTGGAAACAACGCTCTTGGCAGACACAATTTGCCTGCCACTCTATAGAGTCCATTGTCATCAGGTTGTGCGCCTTCTAGTAGCCATCGGCTGATTTCTGAAGGAGGGGAACTGTTTTGCATGTCTTTCAAGACGTCATGGGGAATGATGTCTTTTGGGGGTTCATTTGCAACATAGGTCTGAAAAACTGTGTTGCCTGCTGCTGCTTTTGCTGCTGCATCCGCCTTAGCATTTCCTTGTGAGATTAGATCCGGTCCATTGGTGTGGGCTTTGCATTTGCAGATGGCTAATGTTCTGGGCAGCATGACTGCAGATAGCAGTTCAGTCAATAGTGCAGCATGTTGAACAGGTTTTCCTGTTGATGTTTTCATTCCTCTTCTGGCCCACAATTTGGCAAAGGTGTGTGTTGTTGCATAGGCATATTGGCTGTCGGTGTAGATTGTGACATCTTTTCCTTCGAACAGTTTACATGCTTCGGTGAGGGCCACAATTTCTGCTGCTTGGGCTGATTGGTTTCCTGCCAGCTTGCCTGATTTCAGTGTCTTATTTTGGTCTACTACTGCAAAACCAGTGTGGTTCTTTCCATCCGGTCCATGGGGGATGCGGTTTTCAGCAGTCCAACATCTGTTTTACTAGCTGCCCACAGTGTGTCTGGGACTTGGGGAAAGTCTTCGCCTTGAGGGCAGTTAGGACCATCCGTTGTGGTCACTTTGTTAGGTGTACCTTGGGGATGCCCATGTGATCCAGTTACACTTGTATCTTTGGCATCGTCCATATGGGGGCACCATGGCTTGGTCAACTCCCTCTTCGTCTGTGCGCCAGGGGAGCCTTGGTTGAGTTAGGTCTCGGCATACTTCTTTGGCATGGTGCCATAATGAGTCTTTTGGTTTCCAGAGGGACACATGGGGTTGGTGCGTCAGGGTTTTGCTTTGGACATCTTCTGGGAGTTTTACTGTGGCTACAGCCCAGCCTGTTTCGGTGATCAGGAGTTCTTTTATAGTCACTCTAGTTGGGCCTTGTCTGTTGAACCATCTCAGCCAGTCCTCGGGAGGTGGCCCTCCTCCTCGTTGGAAATTGACTGTAATGTGGAGGGGGTATTCTCGTTGGGGCTCTGATCTCGAGGATTTAGTGCGCAGCTGCTCAGCCATGTTCCTGATTTTGGTGGTAATTGATCCAGGCCCCTCTTCAGTGGGGTCAAATGAGTAAAATGTGTTGGGGATGCTATGGGACTGTTGGACCCAGGCTCCTTTGACCTCTTCTTCTGGTAGTTTTCTGGCTTTCATTCCTTCAGGGGTGGACACTAGGCTTAACCTTAACTTTAGAAGCATGTCTCTCCCTAAAAGATTGATGGGACACTCGGGACTTAGGATTACTGAGGCTGTAACTACTGTACCATCCTCATCTTGTAAGTCAATCCTTTTTGACCACTGAGCTAATGTTGGCATTCCACTAGCTCCTATAATACAAAGCGTTTTTGCGCTAGGGTTCAGGCCTGGTACTTTAGCGGAGACGACGGTTGCGTCAGCTCCGGTGTCGCATAAAAACTGCACTGGGGTTCTTTTTGGACCTACCAATAAAGTTCTCATAGGATGTTGTTTCTCCGGGTTGGTCATTACTGCGCATGCGCTTAAATTTATCACTACTATTGGTTCTTCTTGTGTTTCACCTAGTTCAACTTTTTCACTATTGGCATGGAATACTGGGCGAGTGGCATCTCGTAAGGCTTTTTTGGAAAAGGTTTCATCATCAGTTTCAGAATAAGTTTAGGGATCTGCTGAAAAGGATTTATGTTTCCCTATCTTGCCCTGGCGTCATTCATCTTAATAATCTCTATGGGGCCGTGTGACCTTTCTCTGTGGTCAGGGTTGTTTCTTCTTTGTGGGCTAAGGGCTGGCCTCCTACATCTCTTGGGTTCCAATTACCTCTCACTCTGCCTAGGCGTGGTCCCAGACTTATTTGTAGGACTTTGTTAACTTCAGCTCCATTCAGGTGCCATGTTTCTTGGAGGGCCATGAAGTTCTCACACCATGCTATGGCATTGTCTTCAACTGATCCTAACCCTTGCAGGCTTCTAAGCATTCAGTCTCAGTCCATGGTCTGTAAACTAACATGTGGCTGGGGGTTATCACATCATTTTGTACTTCTCCTGCTCTTGGATGGGCTACTTCAAACATGGGCATGGTGAAAGTGTTCTCTGTGTTGGGGTCTCTAGACCGATTAGGGAAGGAAGGATCAGATGTTTTGAGGCTAGGTGGCGTTACGACTGGTGGCAATGGTGGGTACAGGGGACCTGTGGGTGTCGCTATTGCGTCTAGGAATGAATTGTGGGTGCCTGAAACGCCATGTGAGGTAATAGGGGTTCCTTGCATTTTTCTTCTCAAATCTGCTAAGCGTGTGTGTCCTGATACTGGTGTGCTGGTGCTCTCATAGGGTGGGGGCGCTGTGGGGCTTGTTATTTCTTCTTCTTCGCTCAGCTCCGCCTCCCTGCCTCCAGCAGCCTGTTCTTCCTGTCTACGTCCCATTCTCCCTCCAACTGTCTCATGCTCAGGGTGTATCTTACACTGCGCTGCCAGTACTTCCTGTTTTTTGTCTTGCTTTGCCTGTCTCTGAGCCATGCGTTTAGCGCTGGCCGTTTTCCACACTCTGATTAACCTCAAATCATCTTCAAGCTGTCTTACTCTACTCTGTTTCCCTCTTAACAACTTTCCTTTCCTTTTCTCACCCAATTCCTTTTCTACTCTGACTATGTCTTCATATTCAGAAAGCTTTGCTTTGAAATCATACTTCTTTACCCACTCTTCTAATCTGCACGTGGAACCAGGATGCTGTGGTTGCATAAACTTAACATCATCTGATCCCTCTATCGCTTTCCTCTGAGCATTACCCATTTTCCTGCTTACTTACTAGCTGTCTCTATTTGCCTTTATTCTAATACTGACTGTGTGTGTGTGTCTAGAGGTGTGTGTGTGTGTGAATTCTTCACTTCCTCTTTTGAACTGTCTCGATGTGTGTGTGTATGTTCGTGTATGTGCGCCTCGGCGGGCGGTTAAACAGCTTTATCACTCTCTCAACAGCATGCAGTTAATAAAACAGCGACATTTCAGCATCAAACATTGATAAAACAGCAGTAAAACAGTAGCAAAAAACAGCAACAAAACAGCAATAAAACAACAATGCTTTTCTACCGTTCACATACACTTAAACAGAAAAATCATATGATTTAGGGCGCGGTCCTGAGACCTACACACTTAACAATTCAACTTCCTCTTTTTAGTTTTCCTCAATTTGATACATACAAACACTAAGTATTGTTAACAACCAAATTCACAATTTTCAGAAACAATTTATACTGTACTTAATTTTGTCTACTTTGCCGTATCACATACAACTCAATACCATAACCACAAAAACCTTTATCTCACATCTGTGCCAGCCTTTAATCTCTTCCAGTTATTTGTTCACTTCTCCAAACACCAAACAATTGTGTCCTACTACTTTTTGTTTTTAGTGACGGCACGTTGTCACCTTTGGGGACGGCACGTTGCCCCCGTTATTTGCTATTTGGCACGTTAAATAGCACTGGACCTGCTTACTGGTGACGGTACATTGTCACCCTTCTGGCTTACTATTTGGCACGTTAAATAGTATTTTTACATTGGCGTCCCAACGGCCTCAGGTCATTACTTCAGACAACAATTGTGGTGTTAGGAGAATTTTTCTTACCTATTTGATGTCTGCCCTGGCTCGGCGGGACCCGTCACCGACGATCCGGACCGACACGGACACAAGGTATGGACCCCCCGATGCAAAGGCGGAGACTGTCGACAGATTTTCTATTCTAAGTGGTCCCGTTGGTCCCGTGTCGTCCCAAACCGGCGGGTTCTTGGGTCCCGGGTTTCGGCACCAGAGAAATGTTGGGTCTAAACTCAGACTCCTAGTTTCTCACTTATACTGTTATTTAATTAATCTTTGAATAGACCCAGGAAAGACATCAAGAAAACAGGCTTGACACAGAGATAGTTTTTACTCGTCTGCAGAGGAGGAGAGAGGCAGAGAGGAGACGAGGTGTACTCGTCTCCCTCACAAAACAGCTCTCTCTTATCTTCTAACAGTCTCCTTTATTAAATACATTTTTCGGTTGCTAAGCAATGCAGATGTCCTTGCACAGGATGTAACAATGTTTGCAAAAGTTTGCAGCTTGTTGCATGCCAGGTTAGACACACTGCCTGGTCTGTAGCGTGACCCAGAAAGCAGTGTGGTTACCAAAACACACATTATAACGACATCATTGGTTTCACAATAGTTTGCTTCACTCACTATAAGATTTATAAAACATTCTCTATACTAAAATAGCTTCTTCATATATATAAAACATTCTCTATGCAAAAATAGCTTCTACACTAGCGTCCATCACACTCCCTCTCGCAGTTATAAATAGCCTCTGTGACGATAAAATTTGTTTTGGTTCAAATCAACAAACAATCGTGACAATAATTGTGATTATCAATTTGGCCATAATCGTGCAGCCCTATTACAAAATATGACTGAATGTACATTACGTATTTTTATTGTATTCAAGTTTATACATTAAAAAATGCCAAATAGCTGAATATGTATATATGTAGCCTACATATGTGTATATGAATATGTATATACCCCATATACATACATACACACACACTGTATATAAAACGCAATCCAAAACATTTTTAAGTGTATGGTGATATAGTGGGGCTCAAAGTTTGGGCACCCTAAGTAAAAATTTGTATTAATGTGCATAAAAAGCCGTGAAAATATGGAAAAATCTCCAAAGGCATCAAGACATTTGTATAATGTGTCACAAAAAGTTAGATTTATTTTCCATCATTTACAATTTCAAAATAACAGAAAACTAAAAGATGGCATCTGCAAAAGTTAAGGCACCCTGCAGAGTTAATACCTTGTAACCCCCCCCCCCCCCCCCCCCCCCCCTTCTTTGGCAAGTATTACAGCTTGGAATCGCTTCTTGTAGCCAGCCAAGAGTCTTTCAATTCTTGTTTGAGGTATCTTCGCCCAGTCTTCCTTCCAAAAGTCTTCCAGTTCTATTAAGGTCTATCCATAGATTTTCAATTAAGTTGAGGCCAGGAAATTGTGAAGGCCATGGCAAAACCTTCAGTTTACGCCTCTTGATGTAATCCACTGTGGATTTTGAGGTGTGTTTAGGATCATTATCCATTTGTAGAAGCCATCCTCTCTTTAACTTCAGCTTTTTCACAGATGGCATCAAGTTAGCGTCCAAAATTTGCTGACATTTTATTGAATCCATTTTTCCTTCTACTCGTGAAATGTTCCCTGTGCCACTGGCTGCTATACAACCCCAAAGCATGATTGATTCCCCCCCATGCTTAACAGTTGGACAGAGGTTCTTTTCATTAAATTCTGTGCCCTTTCTTCTCCAAACATACCTTTGCTCATTCTGGCCAACAAGTTATATTTTAACCTCATTGGTTCACAGAACTTGTACCCACAATGCATCAGAGTAGTGATAAGGATATACTATTAGGGAGGGGTCAAATTTCCCCTCTTAGGATGCACTACTAGGTGGGGGGCCTGTAAATCCCCCTCTTAGGATGAACTAATAGGAGGGGGTCAATTCCCCCCGTAAAAGAAGCTGCGCACGTCGTTTGTCAAAATCTGATGGAAACAAAGCCGTTTTAAGACCGGCTGTCGGCTCTAATGCTGTGATGTGAGGTTGTGTGATTAGGTTGTTAGTCTGTGTGCGTTTTCCAGGACAAATTAGTCATGTTTTAAGCATGCTATTACGGTACTCTAGCTATGACACACATTTCTTTTGTGAAGCGTGATGACGTTAGCTGTAGTGCGTGCATGGCCAATGGGTAGGAGGTATAATAATACAATATGATATAAATTAAACTATACTAATATAATATAAATAATAATGTGATATAAATAAAAATATATATGTATATGCGTTGTAATGTGTATTGGTATTGCAGGGTGTGTATTTGTGTTGTGTGTGTGTGTATTTGTATTGCATTTTGTGTAGTTGTGTTGTAGAATGTGTATATGCGTTATAGTGTGTATTTGTGTTGCAGGGTGTGTATTTGTTGTTTGTGTGTGTGTATTTGTGTTTTGTGTATTTGTGTAGCAGGGTGTGTAGTTGTGTTGTAGAGTGTGTGTATTTGTGTTGCAGGGGGTGTATTTGTGTTGTGTGTGTGTATTTGTGTTGTGTGTATTTGTGTTGCAGGGTGTGTATTTGTGTTGTAGAGTGTGTGTATATATGCGTTGTAGTGTGTATTTGTGTTGCAGGGGGTGTATTTGTGTTGTGTGTATTTGTGTTGCAGGGTGTTAGTTGTGTTGTAGAGTGTGTGTATATATGCGTTGTAGTGTGTATTTGTGTTGCAGGGGGTGTATTTGTGTTGGAATGTGTGTGTGTGTGTGTGTATTTGTGTTGCAAGGTGTGTAGTTGTGTTGTAGTGTGTGTGTGTATATGTGTTGTAGAGTGTGTATATATGCGTTGTAGTGTGTATTTGTGTTGCAGGGGGTGTATTTGTGTTGAAGTGTGTGTGTGTGTGTGTGTGTGTGTGTGTTGTGTTGCAGGGGTGTATTTGTGTTGTGTGTGTGTGTGTGTGTGTGTGTGTGTGTGTGGTGTGTGTGTGTGTGTGTTATTTGTGTTGCAAGGTGTGTATTTGTGTTGTAGAATGTGTATATGCGTTGTAGTGTTTATTTGTGTTGCAGGGGGTGTATTTGTGTTGTAGTGTGTGTGTGTGTGTGTGTGTGTGTGTGTGTGTATTTGTGTTGCAAGGTGTGTATTTGTGTTGTAGAATGTGTATATGCGTTGTAGTGTTTATTTGTGTTGCAGGGTGTGTATTTGTGTTGTAGAGTGTGTGTATTTGTGTTGAAGTGTGTGCTAGCTGTATCAGTCATTTTCCTGGAGCCTAAGGCTGGGGACGTTGGGTGCGTTGATGGCCAATGAATAGCAGCTAAAATCGGGACGAGCATTACTGTGTCCCGCTGGGGTTCTCAGGCTTTAAGTACAGCGGGGGGACACGTCTCGACTAGTCACTTTTTTTTTTTTTTTTTTGCTGCAGTTATTCTGATAGCTAGGTTGCATACGGTATGTTACTACGCGGTTTTTCTTTTTCTCATTTAAATGTCTGGTAGTTTTTTTGCCGTTTTTAGCTAGCTTGCTGGATAGCTGTGTCAGACTAAGTCCCATACAACACAAAGAGGAAAACTTTTCACGATTTCCAGACTGTGTAGAGGAGACACAGAAGCCAATCTTTTTTTTTTTTTTTTTTCTTGTTTTAAATTAAATGGAGTCATTTAAGGAGCAAATCTATTTCTAACTTAAATACCTGGAAGGAAGGTTGTCTCTTCTGCCATTTCTGTCTATATATAAAATACTAAGTTTGCAAAACAAAATCTAAATATTCTATTCTTTATAAATCTTTTATGCTAAGAGAGAAAGGTGAATCAAAAGGGTGACTATTTAAGTCCCTGAGAAATGTTTTACTTTTCTCACACTCAAAATAGTGTTTCATCCGTATCACCACAGAAGGAACAGGCACTGCTTATGTTTGCATCTCTGGCTACTGTAACATTTACGGGAACATTTGATCAATAATTTTTGATTTGAACCTACTTTACTCTATTTGTAATTCAGTATTTACTAGGTAACAACCAAGCTTTTTTCCAGTTAATACCAGGAATTAAAGATTCCCAGTAGATTTTCCCCGTGGTCCCGCTACACGTTCTGTTATATCCTGCTACGCCCTGCTACGCTCTGCGGTGCCCAGCTACGTCCTGCTGTGCCTTGTAGGGCCGCACACTGCCCTGCTATGCCATGAACTACTACAAATAACTGCTACAAACTACTATTTTTTGTGCCTGGTCTGGGTCTGGGCCTGGGTCTGGGTCGGGGTCTGTCCGAGGTTTCCGCCTAAAAGGAAGTTTTTCCTCATCAATGTGGCCCTGTTGCTTGCTCTGGAGAGAACTACTAGAACTGTTGGGTCCTTGTAAATTCTGGAGTGTGGTCTAGACCTACTCTATGTGTAAAGTGTCTCGAGATAACTCTTGTTATGAATTGATACTATAAATAAAATTGAATTGAACGTTTGCAGGTTAATACCAATGTTAATATTTCATTTCATGTCGATCTGCGATCTGCACAAAGGATTAAAATACAGGATATTCCTGATTTTTGCAGTATTACGAAGGTGAAAAAGCAATCCTTGAAATTTGCTTTGTGTGGGAAATAAAGGACATGTCCTGGTTAAATATTGTATTGCAACACAAAACGGCGTATAACCTCTACACAACGTGTCCTCTATGGGAAATGTGGCATTACAGCATTTTGTGTTTAGCGTACAAGTCAGACACATACCTGTTGATAAATTTCAGTCAAAGCCGCTTCATGCACATGGTTAGAAATTCAGATGATCTAAAATTACATCGGAAAAGTTTGTAATTTGTATTTTGCACATACATAAGAGGTAACATGATACAAAGAGTGACTAAAACAAACAAATGTTTCCACATGTTTGTCCACATATGACAAAAACTTAGCTTTATTCAAACATTGTCACTGAGGTAACAGAAAAATATATTAAACAGTTTGGAAAAATTATAATGCCCATTTTTGACAGGAACATATCAAACACCCAGGAAACAAAGTGAAGATGCGTAACCACGAGGTTCTGAACCTGGCGTACCAGAAAAAGTGGCACACCTCTGTCTTGTACTTATGTGCATTCATTGTACCACAATTGTTTCAACCACGGGTGATCTTCCTCAGGTCGAAAGTAGTTAGTGTGTGACTGACCACCACACCGTGATAACCCCTACCTATATAATGACCTATACTTACAGAAGTAGGCCTACCAAACTGCATTAAAATAACACAGTCAAACAAGGCAGTTACGCTAACAGGACATTTACTTCAATAAATTATGGTGGATCATAAAAACTGTGGTTCGCAACAGTAATTATTAGAATTTGGGAATACTGAAACACACTGTATGCAGAGAATGAAGAGTGAACCCGACAAAGAAAATTACCGATGTCCAGTGTTGTGACGTTTTTATTATTTGTGTGTAACTTTTGTGTAAAAAGTGGTTGAAAAATGATCAGGCGAAAATTATTTTTAAAGGTAGCCTTATCCTTTTTTGTGTGAATTATGGTCTGCCTTTCTTGTATTTTATTTTGGTCTTATTATTCTACAAAAAAAGGTCCTTCTGCTAAATTAGTGATTTACTCTTGTTTTTTTGTGGAGACACGTTGACAGAATTTGAAGAGTGTTAAATCTGCTGTTGCAAACGGACGAAACCTCTCTATTCTACCGCAAACTCCTCGCCATGCTCTGATTACGGAGCTCAGACGCAGCTTGCCCCGCGTAATCTGTCAGCACAGCTGAAACTGGTTTGCTTGCATACTCCGACAGAGAAAAAGTGTATGTCATCTCCCGTTGGGCCTCATTGTATGTTACCGTGAATTGAGCCATGAAACTGCAAGACAAACGTTAGCCAATTTAGCTTGTTAGGGCGGAGGAGGTGTGGAAGCGCAGGCCGATATCAGGATCATTTTTAGTAGATTACGTTAGCTTGTATCTTAAAGGCCATTATCTAAAACGTTATATTTGGAAAAGTCACTTCAAAATTGTGATATTTAAGCGAGTACTTTTTCAGTCATTCATTGCCACGCATTTACTCTAAACATTAGTCCGAATCAGTGTAACGTTAAGTTAGGCTAACATATCTTTATTTTCACTTTCAGCCAGTAAAGTTGGACTGTTGGGTAACTTGCAGCCTGTGTAGCCTGTTACAGCAACTCGTAGAAAATGTAAGTACAAGACCAGATGTATTGCTATTAAGAGATTGTTAAAAGCTAATCAAAATCACATGTAAACTAAATTACTTGATAGATTAAATGAATTATCTAAATATACTATTAATGAAGAAGAAAGATAGAAATTAAAAGGCTTAACTTACAACTTGAGGAGCTCTGTTTGGATTTACCAGAGGGGCCTTTATAAGAACAAGGGCCAAATGGCTATAAGAGGCGAGAAGAACGCGCTAGAGAAAGAAATGGGCAAAGAAAAACTTGAACTTCTCTTAATATAAATGGCCCCACATCTACTGTCACTTTTTCAATTTCAGATTTTGGCACAGCATTTTTTTTTTTTAAATAAAAAATGTATACTCTTCCAAGTTTAGTCTCAGTAATTGCACCTTGTTTATTGAAGAAGTAAGTAAGTACATCCCGAACATTACTTTGTGAAAGCTTTGTGATTCTAATATAACAGCTGCTGGAATAATGAAAGCTATCCATTCCATGAAAAAAAGGAAAGGCTCCTGGTATGGACGGCTTTCTGTAGAATTCTATGTGCATTTTTGAGAATATACTCAGGTTCCACTGCTTTGTATGTATAAAGGATGTGTGGAGCAGAAAGAGATGACCACCACTATGAAACAAGGTATTATTTCACTTATCCCTAAACACGGTAAGGACACACGGTTTGTTGACAACTGGTGTCCAATTTCCCTAATAACGACTGATTTTAAAATAATAGCCTTAGTTTATGCCAATAGCCTTAAAACAGGCCTTGGTGACATCATCTCTGAAACACAATCTGGCTTTATGGAAAATCGTCAGATCTTAATCTTTTTCTAGATTTCTACAAGGCCTTTGATACTATTGAGCATACTTTTCTTTTGAAGACTCTTAAATTATTTGGTTTTGGTGATGCTTTTATTAATGTTATTGAGATGCTTTATAAAGACATTAATAGTTCTGTGATACTTAATCACAATCCAACAGAGCCAGAGATGCAAACATAAGCAGTGCCTGTTCCTTCTGTGGTGATACGGATGAAACACTATCACACCTATTTTTGAGTGTGAGAAAAGTAAAACATTTCTCAGGGACTTAAATAGTCACCCTTTTGATTCACCTTTCTCTCTTAGCATAAAAGATTTATAAAGAATAGAATATTTAGATTTTGTTTTGCCAACTTAGTATTTTATATATAGACAGAAATGGCAGAAGGGACAACCTTCTACAACACAAATACACACCCTGCAACACAAATAAACACTACAACGCATATACACATTCTACAACACAACTACACACCTTGCAACACAAATACACACACACACACACACACACACACCATGCAACACAAATACACCCCCTGCAACACAAATACACATACAACGTATATATACACACTCTACAACACATATACACACTCTCAACACAACTACACACCCTGCAACACAAATACACACATACAAACAACACAAATACACACCCTGCAACACAAATACACACTATAACGCATATACACATTCTACAACACAACTACACACCTTGCAACACAAATACACACACACAACACAAATACACACCCTGCAATACCAATACACACTACGCATATACATATATATTATTTATATTATATTAGTATAGTTTAATTTATATCATATTGTATTATTATAGCTCCTACCCATTGGCCATGCACGCACTACAGCTAACGTCATCACGCTTCACAAAAGAAATGTGTGTCATAGCTAGAGTACCGTAATAGCATGCTTAAAACATGACTAATTTGTCCTGGAAAACGCACACAGACTAACAACCTAATCACACAACCTCACATCACAGCATTAGAGCCGACAGCCGGTCTTAAAACGGCTTTGTTTCCATCAGATTTTGACAAACGACGTGCGCAGCTTCCTTTACGGGGGGAATTTTGACCCCTCCCTAATAGTATATACTTATCACTACTCATCAGGCTTGTCTATGTGTTCATTTGAAAACTTCAAGCGCTGATTTTTGGTGAGGACAAAGAAGAGGTACTTGGACTTGCTTTTCTCACAATCCTGCGAGCTGTTCTGTCTGATATTTTTCTTGGTCTTCCAGATCTTGCTTTAACTTCCACTGTTCCTGATGATTGCCATTTCTTAATTACATTCTGAACAGAGGATATTGGCATCTTAAAACGCTTTGCCATCTTCTTATAGCCTTCTTTTGCTTTGTTAGCGTCAACTATTTTCAGTTTCAGTTTTCTAGACAACTGTTTAAAAGAACCCATGGTGCTGATTGTTGGGGCAAGGTCAGATGAGTCTGGGCATTTAAAACCTTAAGATTGACATCACCTGGTCTTTCCAGATGATGATTGAGAACAATCCATGACCATAGGCTCGTTCGAGATGAACTGCGCCTCGCCTGTAAAGTAGACGAGAGCAGGCGGCAGCAGCGGGGGCGGGGACAAAAAGCTGCGGTAAAGTCGGACAGTTTCCAGCAGCCTTCAGGCTGGACAGGAAGTGACAAAAACACTGTGGTGCAATTCCGATTTAATAAAATATAATCAGACCCACATATCAGCTTGTACACAGTCTCCAGTTGTTTGAATTATGACAGAGTAGCTGGCAAAGTGCTCTACATGAGATCTGTTGCTGATTTTAATTAACAGACTGTAGATGATCAGTGATCTGGACGGATTGAGTCTCTCTGACTTCTAAACGTCTCTATCAGCCTCACAACATGTGTTCTGGACAGAATAAGTCTTTAAATCAGACGAATAGCAATTTAAATCCCTCCGATTCAAAAACAATAAAAAGTTGATATAAAACGTCATCATGTTGTAAACCAATCCGGTGTTAAATCAGATGAAAAGCCGGCGTTTCCCAGCATGCTCTGGGTCCGCCTGGCTCTTGCAGTCGGTGAAAAGCTACTGCGTCGCCTGCGTCTCAGAACTGCGGGCGCCTTGCTCTCGTGAGATTTCCGTTGCCCACGTGTGCATGACGTCAGAGCAAGTCGGACACAAATCTAACCGGCATGCAACGGGCGCCGATCGCCGGTGATCGATTCTGCGCCGACCTGGCTCATCTCCAACGAGCCTACTGCCAGGTCTCAGCTTTCCAAAGGGGGCGGTGCATGCTAGAAACTCTGCAGGGTGCCCAAACTTTTGCAGACGCCATTTTTTTTATTTTCTGTTATTTTGAAAGTGTAAATAATGGAAATTAAATCTAACTTTTTGTGACACATTATACAAACGTCTAATCTGTCATTTGATGCCTTTTGGAGATTTTCCATCTTTTCTTGGCTTCTTTATGCACATTAATACAATTTTTACCTGGGGTGCCCAACTTTTGAGCCCCACTGTATATCGTAGTAAAATATATTTTAAATTGTAGGAAGTATGTAATTCCGTATAGCAGATAAAATAATGCACATTTTCATATCTCTCTCTATAAAGAATATTTGTTCCGGGTGCAGAGCGATTGATACAGAATATTGCACTGTAATGTTACCTATTAATGAAACGGTTGATAATATTGTCCTAATGTGCTAAATACAGTATTGTGTCACCGAGATGTGAATAAATAAATCATTACATCCGAAGAAGGTAAATATTTAGTACAAATGTGGAGTCAATGTGGGATGGGAAACATACATTTGAAAATCATTTGTTTGGTGGTTCAAATGCGTCAACAATTTAGGCGTGTTCTTCACAACGAGGTCTTATAGGTCTGTGATCTCCGCTACAGAACACACATCACTGCGCCACCTGTTACACACAACAAATTAACCCAAAGAGCTCTCATCTCAAAATAATGCAGGCTGAGGAATACAATCGCAGAGGTAATGATACTTTCCATTTGACTATATTGGCTTATCTGTCTATGTTGTTATATTTCACTGAAAACAATAATAGTAAACAAGAGGCACAACAAACATGAATGGTAGTCTGTAATAGGAATATCAATTCATCGGTTACAGTGTCTTTTGCTGATCAGGTAAGGAGCTGGTGGACTACATCACACAGTATCTGGGCTCCATCAGGGAGAGGAGGGTGATTCCAGATGTGAAGCCAGGTTACATGAAGGAGCTTCTCCCTGACACAGCGCCCACAGAGCCGGAGGACTGGGAGACTATCTTCAACGACATCGAGAAAGTCATCATGCCAGGAGTAAGTTCCTCCTGTCATCCATTATCATATCAGTAATTTAAAACTTTGGCAAGGAAGCACGTATTTTCTCATCTTTTTTCACCAGGTGGTTCACTGGCAGAGCCCTCATATGCACGCCTACTACCCTAGTCTGACTTCATGGCCCTCTATGCTTGGAGACATGCTGGCTGACGCCATTAACTGTGTTGATTCACCTGGGTAAGGCAATAACACACACTTTTTTCAACACTACCTAAAACAACAAACACATCACAACAATTAAGTCTTTAAGTCCTCTAAATAAATAAAATGATATTATCCACGTCAGTGTTACGTTTTTCAACAGGCCTCCAGCCCAGCATGTACCGAACTGGAAATGAATGTAATGGACTGGTTGTGTAAAGCACTGGGCTCCCCTCCTTCTTCCTGCATCACCATCCTGACAGCAGAGGTGGAGGCATACTGCAGGTTTGATCTTGTTTATTTTAAACCCCAAAATCTTCACATAGTAGTCCCTGTGGCAACATATTATCTCTCTGCTCTATCTGACTCTCCTGTTAGAGTACAGTCAGTGAGAGCACACTGGTTGCTCTGCTGGCAGCCAGGAAAGACAATTTTTGCAGCTGCAGGCTGAGCTCGACCAGGACGTGGACGACTCTGCCCTAAATTCAAGACTGGTGGCTTACGCTTCAGATCAGGTCAGTGTCATCACTTCTTACAATACATTTCTGTCAATCAGTTGGAAAAAAAACAACCTGTGAACTAAGTTGATTGCTTTTACAGGCTCATTCCTCAGTTGAGAAGGCAGGTCTGATCTCTCTGGGAAGATCAGGTTTCTGCCCACTGATGAGCAGTTGTCTCTGAAAGGAGACACGCTGACACAAGCCATACAAGAAGACAGGAGAAGGGGACTGGTCCCTTTCATGGTAGGTATTGACACGGAAGGATGGACTGGGTACCATGGAGGTGTTGAGGTGGAGAATTTACAAATCTTACACAAGTGTTTTTCATTGTTATATCTGACATCACGCAATGCACAGTATACTGACAACTATTTTTGAAAGCATAGTCTATTGTACAATAAGATGTTAAAGTGATTTTCTGCATGTCACATAATATGCAGTCTTTTCAAATTATGTTCTTTCAAGGAGACATTTTGATTCTGAACTTCTAAGATAATGTATTTTAAATAATAGTTTGAGGCTAAATAGATAAGACTGTCTAATATTTGAACAAAAAAGCAAATATTAGAGAAAGGCCTGAAAAAGTAATACACATTTGTGTACCAAAACTTTTTCCTTCTTCCATTAATCACATACAACCCCTCAGGTTTATCCTGGAAAGGTGCCCAACCCCTAGGATAGGAACAACTGGCCTACCAAAGTAGTTAAAACTAGCTCCACCTCGAGCAGCTAATAATGTACTTACTTACTTACTTACTGCCCGTCACCCCTACCAGGGTATTACATTATTAGCTGCCATTTTCTGGAACCAGTTAGAGAAAATGGCAGCTAATAATGTAATATACAATAATTTATCATTAACAGGGGACATTTTACTGCAGAACTTTAGCTACTAAGCTGCTAATACTTACTTAAGTAGGATTTTGAATGCTAAAAGAGTAGAGTAAAGTAGAGTAGAGTATTTTCTTTCATTAATGTATCGGTACTTTTACTTTAAAGAACTGAGTAATTCTTCCACCACTGCAAATAGCTTGAAATCAACTTAAAACAATGCTGCATAGAAGGTAAAAAAATATAAAAAATGGTCAGTGGTAATATTAAACCTAATTGTACAAAGCTGTATAATTTGTAGGACTGAAACATGAAATGTAATTGAAAAATAAATTGAAATTAAATGAAAAATAATTTAAAATACACAACAACATACTGAAAACACATGTTACACCTTATCCGTGATTTTGTTTCTCTCCTGTTCAGCTGTGTGCAACTTTGGGAACTACAGGAGTGTGTGCTTTCGACAAGCTGTCTGAACTGGGACCAGTCTGTATGTCTTGAAATTTACTCCCAATCATGTCCGTTTCAACACTGCCTGTGAAGCCAAAACGTTGTGTTGCTCCATTGAGATGCATCGAGAGAATTACAGTACTTGCATTTAAATGTTCTTTTGCAGGTGCAGAAGAAGGACTGTGGCTCCATGTTGACGCTGCGTACGCTGGCTCAGCCTACTTCTGTCCTGAGCTCCGCTGGTCCCTGGAGGGAATTGAATTGGCTCACTCTTTTGTCTTCAACCCCTCCAAGTGGATGATGGTCCACTTTGACTGCACAGCATTCTGGTGAGCTTTCTAACCCATACCCGAAGCCTTACCTACCACCAGAACTAAACATTATCTATGAAAGTATAGGTCTGAAACAAAAAAATCAAAACCATACATACACACAATATGTGACGTGAATGTGAAGGACACGTCTTGCTGATATGGTTTAACTTTGTTTTCTCAGGGTAAAGGACAAATATAAGCTCCAACAGACGTTCACAGTTGATCCTGTTTACCTCAGACATGAAAACTCACAGGCAGCCACGGACTTTATGGTATCAAACTGTCATGTCTTCCCTTAAAGATACAATTATCATAGTGAATCATTTCACACAATGACACTACTTCTTTCTGATGTTCAGCATTGGCAATTCCCCTCAGCCGACGTTTTCGTTCTCTCAAACTCTGGTTTGTTATGCGGTCCTTTGACTGAAAAACCTCCAGGCTCATATCAGACATGTAAGTGGCACTCGGTTCTCTTCATGCTAATCAATTAGGAATAAATATCAAATATCATCAGAAGTGGGACCAAACACAAAGGTTATTTACTTTAGGGAATTCTGTGACCACCCACAGATTTGATCCGTTTGTAAGTTTCAGGATTTACATGTAAGTTCTTCTTTGTGTTCTAGGGGATTGAGATGGCTAAACTCTTGGAGTCTCACATAAAGAGTGACCCAATTTTGAGGTCCCCGCTGAGAGGCACCTTGGCCTGGTGGTGTTCTGCCTGAAAGTATGTTGCACATTTTGTACTATCCGGTTCACGTTGTTAAGCAACATGTCTTTCACTGGCTAATCATTGTTGAAAGGTGATGAATGAGGTCAACTAGTTTTATCAGGCGCAGGTGAAGGGAACAACAATATCAGAGGCATTAAAACAAGCTGAAACCTTGACCTATGATGGCTTCAGTTTCGGTTGGAAGCTTTGAGCTTTTTGGTCTTGAAAAAAGCGGTTGTGAATATGTTATTTAATTTTTTCTAGGGTGGAAATGCTTTGACCCAGGAGCTGCTGAGGAGACTAACCCGGTCAGGCACAATGTACCTCATCCCTGCTGACATTCACACCAAGCGTATCATCCGATTCACAGTGACCTCACAGTTCACTACCGCAGAGGACATCCTTAAGGACTGGAGCATCATCTCCAAAACGGCTTCCACTCTTCTGGCTGAGACACAGGCTCTGAATAATGCAGACCAACCAAAGTCAGTGAAAGATGAGGCGATAGAAGAAAACCAAGACCCAGACTCAGATACCAGGTCTAAGGAGAGAGAGGACGCCGCCTTCGGATGGACAAGGCTCAAGTGGAGCTGTGGATTGACAAGGCTTGGAATCGATCTAGAAGACCGATGCGCTCTCTTAGCTGCAGCAGCGAGCCTCTGCCTTACACTTGCAACGGGCCGCTGTCTGGCTACAACTTTGAAACAAGGCCTAGAAGTAAAGATGCTGCAGGCACCCTCCCCCCCAGCACGCCATCAACGGCAGGATCTGGTCCTCTGTTTAAGATAACAGAGATGCCTTCAATATTCTGGGTAAACAGGTCCTGAAAAAGCTCACAAAGTTCTACAGCGTGCCCAGTTTCTGCAACCAGTGGGTGCAATGTGGCCCCCACCAGCTGTGCTGCCCTGTGAAGGTTTCACAGGCACCCCAAAACACTTGTCCTCCACCTGCAGAAGAATGAACTGTATGACTTCTTCTACTGTAGCCAACACAGCTCCCTCTCCTACTACTCTGGAAACTGCCACTGCACCGAGCTCCTGTAATCATCCCAGAGTCGTGTACAGTTTACACACATCAAAATTCAGCTATTGATAATGAAGCAATTTACTACTGTGCCAGGGGTTGCTGGTGCTGAGTACGCACAGTCAGTTATTGACTGTACTGAATTGAAGATCACGTTGCTCATATACAATCGTGTTTTTTAAATGTTTTCTCTTTTTATTAAAAAATTGTTTTAAACTAAATTATATCCATTGAAATATGTCAATACAATGTGCAGGTCATTTATCATTATTTGGCATCCTGTATCACCTAATACCCACAAATCAAATGTATTATTTTGAGGTTGACAATCCATAATAAACGCTGCACTCATTCACAGCCTGATTCTTCCCTCTGTGATGGAGCTGAATATCTCCTGAGTCATAGGTACGTAGCCCTTGTTGTCCTCCAGGTAGAACAAAGGTCCCTGATGACGGCCGGGTTAAATCCCTCCTCTCCCAGCTTCACCTTCATTTGCTTAAACGTCCCGGTTACGACCAGTGCATCCTGCCAGAGAAACATAAATGGTTATTTAATGGTTGCAAGACATACCTCCATTTCTTAATGTGTTGCAATTATATTCAGCAACACACTGTTTACCTGTATGCGGATGAAGCGTGGTCTTGCATAGCTGGGGAGGAAGTTTTTGACGTGCTGATATGCAGCTTCGCCGTCAAAGTCCATGTTTTCTTTGAGCGTCAGCGCTGCCATTCCAATTCTTCCCTCGTGTCCTAATCAGTCAAAAGTAGAAAGAGGACTTATTTCAGGACGCGAGTATCAACAGCTCTGAGCACTTGTTTCAAATACATGCTTTCTTGTTTTAAATTTCTTCTCAATTCCATATGTTTAACTCACGTGATTCTTGCTTAAAATGGTTAATTATTAATTGGTATGTAAAGGGTTCTATAGGTCAAAATGGTCTTACAAACCTTAAATTACAAAAACACTTTAACGACACAAGATCTTCTTATTACTGTTTAATCGTATGTTCTTGTTGTAACCATATGTCCTTTATAAATCTTAAATTATTGCTAATCATTATACCTGGCACCTTCACACCGTAGACATTAGCCTCTTTAATGCAGTCCACCATGAGCAAATGGTCAGCCACTTCTGTGGTTGCCACATTTTCTCCTTTCCACCTGTATTGGATGACAATTCAAAGACATTATGTGCATCCTCGCTGCAAAATTTTCATTGCACTGAGGACAGTTTGTTATAAATTACATACAAACATAGGAAAGGGAAAAAAAATCATTTGCAGAAAATGCTGAAATAAAGTAATAGTTGCATGAAGATTCTATAATGATCTTAAATAAAGTCAAATTTGATGTTATGTCCTACATTTAAATTCAGTGTCCAGTGATGAAATGTATCTAGTTGTTATCTAACATAAACAGTGACACTGAGATGTTGTCTCCATTATTTGCTCAGCTTGTCAAATCTGTTTAATTTCTTTCACCCGCTCACCTGAAAGTGTCTCCAATGCGGTCTTGAAAGAAGACAAATCCCTCGTCGTCTATCTTCAGAAGGTCGCCGCTGTGAAGTAGAGGTCTCCCTTCACAAACACATCTCTCACCTTCTTCTTCTCTGTCTGCTGACTGTTCCTGGCGTACCCGATAAAAGGTGATCTTTCTGCGATCTTAGCCACCAACAAACCGGTCTCTCCTGCGTGAGAAAGCAACAAGCACAGGATAACTGTTAGTCAGAGCTAGAGGGTCAAGGGAGCGCTACAGTTTTGGAGGAGATCGCTCACCTCTGGGGACCTCAATGCAAACATCCTCGGGAGTCTTGACTGCTCCTCTTTCTCTGTGTCGTACCTTATGAGGCATACGGACATCCCATCTTTAAAAAAAAAACAG
>NW_022602667.1:0-27980 GCF_008692095.1 Etheostoma spectabile | reverse complement strand
CCGCTGCTTGTTCTGTGGCCGGGTGTGTTAACAAAGTTTTTGTTAATTCTTATAATAGATATTTGTATAATGTTAAACAATCTGAGAAATGAACGCTTCTATCCATGAGTCCTCTTGAGGGAGCTCCAGCCAACTCACAGCAGGGTCTTTGACTGTGGACAGGCTGGGCGGCAAGCCAGCGACCCCAACAAGCACCATGGCTATTGCGTCAGTGTAAGCTTCTCAACTTGATAACAATGGATACATTTGCAATTTGCCCCATATTTGCTCTACATAGTTGATTTCTTGCATAAAAGTTTCAGAAGGGAATTTAGTGATAAAACAGCTGACAGAAATGAAAATACGTTTCCAGTTGTTGGCCACAACGGCAAGCCGTGGTTGTTGTGACTGTTCCAGGGCTTTGTATTGGGGAATACAATAGTAGGCACTGCTAGTATATTAGCAGTTTCAAAAATGGCCTTTAATTCTGTAGGTGCTCGTTAGGGTAACCTGGAGGTTATTTAAACCTTGCAGCAGTGCAACTCTCCTCTCTCTGCTTGCTGCTGGTTTCTGTTGTTCCAACTCTCCATGGTTTCTCTTTTGGTTTGTTTATGTTGCTTTAGGTTGGCCTTTTGCTATGCTTTTTGGCCTTTACAACACCATCACACACTCACCTCTGTCAATCATGCACACCCTACACCACTGACTCCACTGATTTCCACATCCCATTTAGTATATAGCTAAAGTGTTATTTAAACATTTAACATGGTGTTATGTCCCTCTTTGGTAGGACCACCTGAGCCAGGTCGTGAAACTGGTAACAGTGTAAAATGAAGTTGATCACATTTATACATGTGCCACTGTTAATAGAGTGTGATGGAAAATATACTGTAGGCTTATATTGTGATATTGATTAGTACAGATAAGCCCTGAGCATTATTTACAGTGACTGCATTTTCCCAGTTCATTCGATTGATAATGTTTCTGATCGACCTGAGCTTACAGCAGCAGTCAATACTGGCCTGCCTTCTGCATATCAATCTGAATTTCCATGACGAAGTAGGACACACAAAAACACTTTATCATGAAACTACTTTGCACTTTCATCAAAGAGGATATCACATTCACTCAGTTGGAGCATATAGTAGTAATATTCAAGACCATTCAACAAAATAATACCAATATAGTTAACCATAAACCAAATAAACATATGTGATGTCAACACCATAAGCCCATCATACACGCAGGGGCGGATTTAGTCATTTTGAGGCCTAAGGCAAACACAGGTGCTCTCTGTCTGACAGCTGTTTTGGCCAGAGTGCTGGATCATCTTCAATCATAACACATTGATCAGGGTGACTGCTATTTGCGGGGTCTAGTTGCTGAGTATTATGTGTGTCACCATCTTTGTCATTGCCATAGTTATCATCATGGACAGTGAAAGCAGCAGTTCCGTTACCATCTCCATTTGAAGGATCCTGTAAGGTTGTCTTGTATGTAGCCCCCGCATCGCTAGAGCAACCTGGGCTGACACTACTCTTCATCATGTTAGCATTGCTAGCACAAGCCCCGGCTTCTTGCTGCTCTTTAGTAACGTTAATGTTAGTGTTGTCAGTAGCCGTCGTGAAAAAGGTTGATACCTTTGCTAAAAACTTTCTGCTTTCTTCCCGCTTCTTTTTTTCAGAACCACTTCGGTAGCTTCGCTTCATTTTTCAACCGTCTGTAGCCTCCAGCTTACCGCATGCTGAGCCGTTTGTTTACAAACACACGCAGCTGCGCAGTAGGATAATAGTCCAATGTAGTGGGGACCGGGGGGAGTTTCGCATCATGAATTAAACAATCGGATAGCACCTTAGCGTATCAATGTTTAGAGATATAAACTCAAAATAAAAAACCCAGGCCATTCCCCCCGAGAAAGGCACGGCAGCGTCTTTTTCACCTCAGATGCTTGTACTTAGGCTAACTCAGTCATTACTTTTAAAGAGCCACCATTGAAAGTATTATTACTGGGAATATAACAGCTTGGTATGGAAACAGCACTCAGCAAGACTGTACAGCCCTAAAGGGAGTAGTTAGATCAGCTGAATGTACCACTAGGAGAGCACTACCCAACCTAGAAGAAATATACATCAGGAGAGTGAAGTCCAGAGTAAAGAAAATCTCCAGAGATCCTAGTCACCCCAACTACTACCTGTTCTCCGCCCTACGCTCTGGGAATGTTACTGCTACCTGAGGGCCAACACAGAGAGGGTGCGGAAAAGTTTTTATCCCCAAGCTATCCTGATACTGAACGACTTATTTACACATTGCACAGCAATGAAGACAGTGGACAAAGCATTTCACTACATATATTCTGTATATTTGTATGGGACTAAGAAATTTGTATTTGATTTAATGAGGATGAGGCTGAGCCTCATCCTAAACTGCTATGGTATTGCATATTAACATTTGTATCTCTCTGCAAGCATAGTATTATCTCCATTCTATAGAAATAACCAAACAGAAAAATGCACCAATCTAGTGTTGACGGTAAAACAAGAAGCACCCAAAATATAAGTAAGATAAAAAGAGAACAAATTACAATGGTGGTAAATTCAAATAATGGGACGCATGGAGAAAAAATAAAATTAGCATTGTTGCCACTGAAACAAATGAGAAAGGCTGCCTGCAGAAATGGATAAATAAAATTGAAAGACAAAAGAGAGATCTTGTCTATGTCCTCATTATAATACAAATTTGTGTTGATATGGGCACACATGAGGTTTACCTTTATATTGTTATTTGGCAAGTAAGTTATGGTGCATCTCAGCTGATGTTACAGAGTAATTCAAAAGTAATATAACTAGTAGTGTAACTAGTTTCTTTCAACAGCGAGTAATAAAGAAAGTAGTAAAGAAAGGCATTACTTTTTTTTACAGTAACAAGTAATGTGTAATCTATTACTTTTTTGAGTTACTACCCCAGCACTGATTATAATGTGTGATTATGAGCTCATACAATCTACCAGGCCATCCACGTATTGCATTTCCAGCACTGTGTACACAGCTCACCATATGAGCCTGAGTGGTCAAAGCAGCTAGTGTAAAACAGTTTAACTTACAATACATCATTCACAATAAAAGTCCCCTGTTATGAAGTTACCAGCTTAGACTTTTATTTTGAAAATCACAAATGACAATGTGCGTGTGTGTGTTTCATACTTCACTATTTAGCTCATCTCAAGACACTGTGTTATCAACTGCAATCAATGGTTGACATAGTACATAATATAACAGGATCTTTGTTCGAATTCAGCAAAAGAAAATGTGACATGTAGCTTTTGACATCAGAAGGCAAAAGTTCTGCGCCATGGTAAGAAGAACTGCAGGTCTGTCTAATCAGTAAACAGAGAGGAGACCCCTTTGATCTCAGAGATGTGGTCATTAGCTGAGGTTTGGATCTTTCTATTCAGCAAATGACCACATTACCTGTGTCTGACTGATCTGCCATTGAGGGACAGACCTGTGAAAAGAAGGCTCAAAAAGCCCAAACTATAGGTTGCATCAGTGAAATGACCGGCCTTTGCGAACGTATTGCTATATAATTAAAAAATTGACGCATATCAGCAATAAAAAAAAAATGGTTCTGTTCTTTCCTCCTGAAATATCAAGGATTTTTAATCTGGGCTTTGAATGGAGGGATGCTTGGAACTGTTGTCATTGAAACCTCACTGAGCCAAATGTGTAACTCCTATCACTTAAATGAGCAGATTGGCTGAAAGTAGGTACCCTACATTTTGATGTATAAATGGTGTATAACTAAATTATTTAAAAAATTAAAATTAAAAATTAAACAAATTATACAGTAATGAAAAAAAAACTTCAGATATAAAAACTGCTGGGATATAGCCTAATGCTAAAGTTTTTGTGAATGGTTTAAAGTTTGAATGCAATCTGTACGTGAAAGTATATAGGAGGAGAAACATTTTGAAGTGGAAAAGGCCAAAAAGTAGCGGAAGAACGGAAGAAGAAAAAAACCTTGAAAATGCATTACCTGCAGAAAATGCAGGTGAATGTTGAATAGCTAAATTGCTAAACTAAATTAAAATGGGTAAGAAGAACGTGAAGTAGTGAGGATAGTTGGAAAAGCGGGAATGGTTTTAATTAGTATGAATTTGATTAAAAAAGTTGAATAACCCCTAATATAAAACATTATGTAGATTGTAGACACCAAACAATTATTGACTTAAAAAGTTCAATATTGCCAAAAGATACAGAACATTGTAAGGTCTGAATCTACTTTCTGAACTGAAATTATGAATAAGTAGAGAAAACTAAAAATGCTGTGAGAAACATGATGAAAATGCAGAAATATGAAACAAGTTGTTTGAAAAATCTGAACGCTCAAATGCATTGCACTGCTTAAAAATCTGAAAGAAAATTAAGCTTTTAAATATTTTTTTAACAAAGTCAGGTAGGGAATGAGTCCTTACCCCAAGTGAAGGAGTTTAAATACCTTGGGGTCTTTTTTGCGAGTGAGGGGACCATGGAGCGGGGAATCGGAGCTGCGGTTGCGGTATTACATTCAATTTATCTCACCATTGTGACAAAAAAGAGAGGGCTAGGAGCGCCTAGGGATCCCCCAGTCGGAGCTGGTTAATGTGGAAAGGAAGTTTGGGGTCCCCTGCTAGAGCTGCTCCCCCCGCGGCCCGATACCGGATAAGCGGACGAAGATGGATGGATGGTCAATGAGAGCGGGCTTCAAATTTTTTTTAAATCCTCTTCTGCTTCAAAACGTATCTCCTCCTACATTCTTTTACATAAAAACGTGATTCAAACTTTAAACCATTCACGAAATATTCAGGTAGTCATGGTGTGCTCAGTGTTTAGATATTGTTTACAGTTTTTGTAAAAAAAGCTGTTTAAGTGTAGTGTTTGTTTCAGGATTGTTCTGCGTTTAGAATGGGTGTGTATTGCAGGAGCTAGAGTGGCTGATGATGTCACTAAAAACAAAAATCATTAATAAAAAAAATCACCTTATTTCTTTCTCCCACACCAACAATTTTTACTTGTCATGCACAAATTATACATCAAAACGTAAGTCTTCTTGTCTTGTCTCAGCCAATGTGCTTAGTTATGTGATAGGACTTATACATTTGGCTTGGTGAATTTCCGATTGACAAGAGCTTCAAATCTTTCTCCATTTGCTGCTCTGTTAAACATCGTCCACATTTCTGAGCGAAATACAGAGGGAAGAACTGTTTTCAATCGGTGCTATTCCCACATTTTTAAGTTTATCCACATAAATATTATATCCATATATTCAAAAAGGCCTTCTGGTAGGTGCTGCAGTTGTTAGCCCCCCCCCCCACACACACACACACACACAAAGACACACACACACACACACACACACACACACACACACACACACACACTGATTCCTGCATTTAATTACACAACTGAAGCCAGATGTGCAAAACTCAAACTACAGTCTGCATTACCAAAAGTCACCTGAGCTTAACAGTTCACATCTCCTGCAAAACTCATTCCAAGCCACACAACTCTAAACACACGTCTCAAAACAGGCTCAGTGCTGCCAAACACTCAGAACATTCCTCGCTGAGATAACACACACTGTCACTCAGAACACACAGAGTAAAAACACTAATGTCAAACACTAACACAGAAATTACAAATTTTTAATCTTCACAAATAATTTAATAATTTGAGTGACTTCCCACTGCTCAATAGTTTCTTTAAAGACAATTTATAGATTTTACAAGATACAAATTTTTATGTAAGGTAAACAAGAAGGAATGAAAATCAGCAGTTTGCTTCAATATAGTATTTTGTCTCTAGTAATTTATGGCATTACTGGAAACAAATGAATGGTGCATAACAGTAACAAAGAACAGTGTGACTAATCCTGCCTCTCTCCAGTATCATGCAGCAAGTTTCCTTCATCACACTGGACGTCTGCATCATCTCTAAATACTGATTAATGTTGTGTTTCCATTGCTTTCACATTACTATCTGAAAACAGTAAGAAGGCAGTTTTACTATTGTAAGATTGTTTTTTATAGCTGTGTATGTTACCTCAGACATCTGACATGGACATATTGGTATCTTTGCTCTTTTACCTGTTTCTCTCAAACGGAACAGTGTACAAAAGACACCTGGTTAGTCTTTTAGCTGGAATTGCAATCCGCAGTGTGTGTGATAGGCACCAGACTAAAATGTATTGTGTTTTGAATGTGTGGTTAACAGTTTTGACAGCAGTGTGTTAACATTTAAACAAAGTGATGTAAATCCACAGTGTTGTACACGTTGTAGTTAAAGCCGTAAGTGTGTAGAGTTTTGAAAACTGTGTTCTAGCAATGAAAAACAAACTAGAGTTTGGTCCACGTGAACTGCTGCAGTGGAGACTGTAGTTAGAGTTTTGCACATGTGACTCCAGTTGTGCTCACTGTGGTTTAGCACTAAAAAAAACTGTAATCATAAGATAGTCAGGATGAGCCAAAAAATACAGCCTCAACCTGAAAAAAGTGGAATAGGAGTGAAAAAGTCACTGATAAGCCACAGCACAGCAGATCCGCTGGTTACATTTTGAGTTACCAGCATCAGACTATTGTGAACAAACACAATATTGTGCTTGACTCCACAGTAAATGTGTTGTTTTAAATAATTATTGTGCACAGGTGTGTCCTAATTAACAAAAAGAAACTTAGTCACTCAATGTTGCGTATCACACAGCGTGGCACAAACACTTCAACAAACGCGTCAGTCGCACTGATCTCGCTGTAAATGTGTAAATCACAATGCTTATCTTTAGATCACTAGCAATATCACATTCCCATCAGCCAGGCACAATATCTGACCATAATTACGCTTGTTTTCCATAAACTGTCGTTGCTTTAGCTTTTTATTTTCATTGCAACCCTGGTAGTGGTAAGCGATCTTAAGAGCAAATGCAAAATATAAAAATATAATTCATACCGATGTGCTCATTGGCAACACCCAGCTCAAGAAGCCGACATATAGCCTATACAAAATCCCGTAGGCTAAACTCACTCAGCAAACATTTGAATATGTTTTTATATTTATTAATTTAAGGGCAAAATCACCATCACCAAACCCACCAGACTCCATTTCAATAATCAGTACTTTTATCATTGTAAAAGACATCTATAGGTGATTCACTCCGCTTAAAATCTATATCTTTCATAAAAGATACCCATCAGGGAATGTTAACGGGGTTGTCGGTCTCTAAATGTTTTTCCTTTTATGAGCACACCTCTCTCTCTCACTCTCTCTCTACAGGTCCAGCTGATCTTCTAAGAAAGGTGACATCGTTATCAACCCAGTATTGATTGGTCAGTAGGCGGTGCTTTTACACAAGTTGATCTCTATCTCCAACATAACCTGCTCATGACCAGGTTTGGTGTTCAGCATTAGTTACTGCTGCAATTTAAACCAGTAACAAGTGATCCACAATTATGATAAAGAAAACCCTGGGTTGAACCTGAAGTTACCTCGTTAACGCTAAATATTGCTTTGTAGATAGGCTTTCCCTCTGGGCCAGTTTATCGTCGCCAAAAAACAAAAACAAATTTTTTTTACACAATGCCATGATCTTTTTTTTTAATCAACTTTACCTATATTAGTTAAGACTTTAGTTAGGAAGTAGTAATGTTGCAGTGCAATGAATGCATTTTTTTTTAGGTGTTACCAATATTTTTATTAACCCACCAGTGATAGTTAAGTCAAAAGAAGTATAGCATATTAATCACGCTTTACGATGCCCCTTGACCCCATATGTCACCGAACATACAACTCTCCACAGTAGCTTCTACACACATCAGACTGCTCGGTTATAACTCGACTGATATTTCTTCGATGGAAAAAGAGATGTAAAGGATAGCAGTGTTTTAGGGTTTGCACTGTATAGATTAGCCCAGAAGACTTCAGCTTATGGCAGAACATTGTTGAAACGGAGCAGCTAGTATTGGTAGTGAGAACAAAAAGTTAGTGGACTGACAATTCATCACTGCACCTTACGCTGCAACGCAAAGGGTGTGTGTGTCAGAAATCAAAAGGAGAGGAGAAAATCTCAACCATACTGTAAATGACAGCACAAGACTAGACTGTCACACTGAGCTGAAATGGAGTTGAATATTCGATTCCAACCCTAATATTGTCTATTCATTAATTTACTCAACTCCCACAATCCATATTTAAATGCTTCTCATGGAAAATACTGATATATACTATATATTTACACTACTGGTCAAAAGTTTGGGGTGCACTTCATTATAGACAGAATACCAGCTAAGATCAGTTGCATTGTTTTTTGTAAAATTGTAAGTGACCCCAAACTTTTGACCGGTAGTGTATATAATAAGATAATTTTGTAATCGGTTGACAGCCCTAATAAAAATGTTTTGTAACTTACTCTAGGGAAGATGGCGGCCAGAGAACAGATTGTCAGGATGAGCAGGAGGACTTCTCCCACTGCAAAGGTTATGTAGTTTGCCGTCAGCCTGTTCCACAACACATGAACACACAAAAAAAACTTTCAGAGAAATATCATGGTAGCAGTCAACCAGTCCAGATTCTTGGACTGCATGCAGGCAGAAAACAATACTGAAGAGAGCAATATTGCAGTGAGTTGGGTTGTGCAAAAACATTTAAGATCCCAATAGTAGAATACCACTAACAATACATAGTAAATAAATTTAACCAAAGAGATAATGTTGCCAATTTATAATTTGTGTCCAAAGACTGTGAGCTTAGGTTTGTTTATTTTGCTTTTTGGATATGTGTTTCAGCCAGAGCCGGACATAAATGGAACATACCCACACTTTTAAAAAAGGGTGAGATTATTCCTGGCCTTGTACACTAACCAGGGGTCTATGAGGGCCTCCATAGCTGCAGTAAAGAGCAGGACCACACAGGAGCAGCAGAAGGCAGCTCCGCTCTGTTTCTCCTTCTCCACAGAGTAACGAGTCTCCAGGTCCGGATCCACAAACCTCAAGGAGAGCCTGTTGGTGTGTTTTCCCTTTAGACTGATGAGACAAGAGAACCTCAGCACTTATATCAAATTTTAAATATTGGTATTACATTACACACAACACATATTGTCACAGTTTTGTTTTAGGAAAAATCATGCTACAATGTATTGAAAACTGATGCAATCTACTTGACCTAACACAACACGGTCTTTTGCATTTGGTGCAAATTTGGGAGTAAACCGCTACTTTGCTTTGCGCGGCTGGGTATAAAAACTTTACTTTGTACTAGTGATGTGACCAGACACTTAGCTCACGAGACATGACACAATATTGGGTTCACAAGAACAAGATCAGTTTTTCATGTGATAAACAATTTTGTAATTTTTTTCAAAATACATACAACAAAATAACTAACTGTAAACCAAATAAACATATGACAACACCACAAACCCATCCATCTCTTTCCAGCAGAAAGCTTCTTAGGAGCCCTCCAGAAAGTTTAAGTACTTTCCCTATTTTCCATGAAGACATCTAATCTGGAAAACCACTTGTATGACACCTTTTATTAAAAGCAGCCACCCTTGCCATCTCACAAGCCCACTCTTGAATTGACGGCACCTCTTTATTCCTTCATCCATCCTCTTAAAAAGATTTGCCTGGCTATCATTAAAACTAGTTTGGACCCAACTTCTTATGTGCTTATCTATTCCATTTAGGATTGATCCATCTCCTAGAACAAATAATATTGGGCTGAATGGGTCTCAGTCTAAAATTCCTGGACCTTATCACAGGACATGAAGTCATTGTCCGTCCTCTGTCTTTCACTTCCAACAATTTGGTGAGGATTTCAAACCAAGTCTAAACAATCTTGAGGGACCTCAATCCAAACACCAATTCCAATGAAGTTTGGATATTGTGTAAAACACAAATAAATACAGAATACAATGATATTCAAATACTTTTCAACCTACAGTATATTCATTTGAATACACTACAAAGACAAGATATTGAATGTTCAAACTGAAATATTCACTGGTTTTGAATTTGATGCCTGCAACATGTTACAAAAAATGTCGATGTAAATGGACTGTTCATATATAGCGCTTTCAAGTCCCAACAACTACTCAAAGCGCTTTTACATAGTACAGGAACCATTCATCATTCACACACATTCATACACTGGCTGAGGCTGCCATACAAGCTGCCAACTGTTCATCAGATAAACACTCACACACATTTACACACCGCTGGAGCAGCATCAACGGCAATTCACGGTTCAGTGTCTTGCCCAACAACATGCACTAAGGACAGACAATCCTGGATGACCTGCAATTTCCTAAGCTTAAACTCAGACAAAACCGAAGTTATTGTACCTGGCCCCAAACACCTCCAAAGCTCATTATCTAAAGATAGGGCTACTCTGGATAGAATTTCACTGGCGCAATCAATAGCACCCCCTAAGAAATTTCAAAGTAGATTCTGCAGTGCCTTTCACCTAGACATATGAGATTTGGTATGCTTCATGTCCAAACTTACATAAAAGTCTAACTTAAGTCTAACTTGTGCATGCAGGGTCCAATAGTCAGGAAAGTACACAGCTGCAACAATTAGGAGCTGGCTGCACCCCCGATATGCGCAGAGTGCAAGGGTCCGTTCATCGCTGCTTGCAGCTTAAATTAAGATTACAGTTCACTTACGCTTGGACTGTCTCTCTCTCCAGCAGAGCCTCATTAAGCAGTTTGTTGAGCTCCTGTTCATTCTCCTGAGCATCAATCACCCTTTCAGCCAGGTCCCGCAGTCGCAACCTTCTCCGAGGGTTAGGGAAAGATGGATTCACCACCTGAAGTCCCAGAAAGAAAAAAATGGAGAATGGTACACCCATATATTACATTTTTGTAATGTAATTTTGTATATGTATTTACTATATCAATGCCATGTCAGCAATTATGTTAGTCATCTTGTCCATCCTAATACTTCAATCCACAGTAAGAAACCTTTGTTAAACATTTACACTTGAACACTTTGTTTCATGATAAAGAAACCAATGTGCCAGATATTCATGAAATTTGTAGTAGATGTAGTAGTTTATTACAGGTTAATAACTAATGTTACAATTGAGCCCAAATTTCACCTAGTACAGAATAAATATTCAAATCTAATAGCAATGACATTTCCTTCGCACATTTACACTGTGCAGAGGATGCACCCCTTAAATTTTGGACACTCCATGAGCTTTAACCTTGTCCCGCCTTTAGGACAAAATGTCAACATTGAACACAAGATCATCTCAGTCTCATTTAATCAATGTGCTTAGAAAATTTAAAGTCATAAATCCTGGCGGGTTCCAGTTTGGGTTCAGGAGGCAGACACCGTCTCCACATTTAAGAGTAGGCCTAAGACTTTCCTCTTTGATAAAGCTTATAGTTAGGGCTGGCTCAGGAGAGTCCTGAACCATCCCTTAGTTACACCGCTATAGGCAAAGAGATAACTGTTGTTGTGATGAAGCACTATATAAATAAAATTGAATTCTCTTCCTCTCATATCCACCTCCTCTAGACAGAGGGATGGTTATGTCTTTCTCTCTCTCTCTCTCGTCCACCTCCTCTAGACAGAGGGATGGATATATCTCTCTCTCTCACACCCACCTCCTCTAGACAGAGGAATGGATCTCTCTCTCTCTCTCACACCCACCTCCTCTAGACAGAGGGATGGATCTCTCTCTCTCTCTCTCTCTTCCCATCTCCTCTAGACAGAGGGATGGATATCTCTCTCTCTCTCTCTCTCATCCACCTCCTCTAGACAGAGGGATGGATCTCTTTCTCTCTCTCTCTCTCTCTCTTCCCATCTCCTCTAGACAGAGGGATGGGATCTGGTTGGGGAGAGTTCTAGCCTGGCCAGGCTCAAGACGGCGCAATTTCCACGAGTAGGCTACCACGAATAGGACAGGATAGGATCATAGAGATACAGCAATTCCTGTTTTTCTCTTTTATGAGGCAAAAAAGTGGCTGGTAAAAAGTGACTGTGGCAGGTGGATTTTTAAATCAAAAAAGTTAACTTCAGGCCCTGTATACATAGCCTTTATACCGCTTATAAATTTAACAGTGCGAGGGAGTCTAATTGCCAAAGACTTACATATCAACCTACTATATGCACCATGTTAATTACATCCTCTTTAAATGAAGTCTCTCCTGATGGAAGTGTAATTCTAATCTAAGAAGTGATTTCTTGGTTACCCTCGTATCCAGTTCTTCAGGTTCTTCTGGTGTCGTGCAGGCTGTGTTAACACTGCCATTACACTCTGTGGTGTTGATCAAGAGTGGGGAGTTTCCATTGGAAGAGGTAACAGACAACTTCTAATGTGAAACAAGCAAACAGGAAATAATGAGTGATTATTATGTAATGTCACATTTTTCTTTATTTCTTTTTACATTCCTGAACATATGCATGTATTGTGAATGCTGGACATACAGTATCTTACATTTTTATATTCAATTCAAATATAGCTTTGAGTAACAAGAATGTTTTCCAATGTGATGTTAAATGTAACATTTTTCTGGCTGAATGAGACACCAACATTTGAATTTCCAAATATTTGCAGTGTGGGTGTGTGGCAGGGTTGACTCACTACACCATTGATGCCATTCTTCCCCACAGGTCCTTTAGGAACAACCACTAGGTAAGTCTCGATGCCCCTCTCCCTCAGGTAGTCACAGCGGTCACCTCCGTTCCCTGGCTCAGCATCAAACTCACCATGAAGACACTCCATGGTGCTGTGTGAGATGTGGACGCGACTGTTCCACACATACAAAGGTGATTAATCTACAAATCATTGATCTAACAACTACATGAAATCTACAGAAAGTGCTTCTGTGGATTTCATTGAGCCGTGAATAGTCCTTATGACATGATCATTTCCTAATAATTTGAATATGTGGTATAATGTTGCTGTGTGCATTTAGTCATCTTGATGCTCCTATACAGAGTGATAAATTGAAACATTCTACCTAATGAACACAGTGTAAACATTTGGGACTTAAGTGCAACACAGAGTGGAAATGTTAAGTTGTGGCAGTATATTCTCATTTTTCATGACATTTGAGTAGAACTGGTGGAGGAGTTCCACAAACAGGGCCTGAGCGCATGGTGCATGCCCATTAAATGCCTGTTGGGCAAAAAAAGAAGAAACCTTTTGCTGGAGAGTGTGGAAAACATGAGATATAGGGGGAAAAAACAGCTTCATGAAAAAAAACAGTGTTACAGGCACGCTGTCATTTCAAATTGAAGACAAACGACAGCCACGTTACTGATTAGAGTAGATAATTGTAATGTTTTTGTGGTACGTCAGTGTTTATAATGGATGTGTTTACCAGGCAGCCTGCTTTCCTTAAATTTCACTCTCTTCTTCTCTACTACTTCTTGCTTATTCCCATATTATTTTGTTTGTACACCCTCTGGTGCTCCACAAAGCATAAACGTCTCCATGCATGCTCGTAGCTCGCGCCAGTAACAGAGCCCCGAGGCCGGCGTAGATATATCCAAAACTTAAGACCGGACAAAGGCCAGTACACAAATAAAAAGATCAAACAGCTGAGAAAGTAACTCCAACTTTTTAAGCGGCAGTTCAGGGGAGAGTGGGCAAACAACGATGAGAAAAACTGGTTGGCAGAACACCGCGGCATCTTTAGGAAGGAACTTATGACTCTTCTTAGAGTAGAGTGGCAACGGAGGTGGACTAAAGAGAGAACCAGGAAATGCACTGCCTTCCTAGCAAATTACCGTATTTCGACAAACACAGGTTGTGTCAGAATAATAATTCTGTGCGAATCGGCATCTCTGTGCTAAGGATTGGCAATTATAGATGAAAATTCTGATAGAGCCTCGACATATTTTTTGAATTATGTCAGTATCCGGAGTAAAATACAGCTTGAAACACAGACGTGGTTGGGTAATTTTTAAATCACACAAGGTCCCCTGGTAATACTAGTCCGTTTAGAATAGCGTTGTGGACATCATTTTAAAAATGTTATAATAGTGCACACATTGCTCCAACAGTGGATTCAAGTAACCTTTTTAAAAACGTGACCAAAAGTAAGGTTCCAACTAGATTAGAATGTTCTTACCCTGGTATCCCTCCAGCCTCCATTTTGTTGGCTACAGTGACATCTGTGGACCAGACGTCGTACTGCCAGCGTTTCTGACCCAGCACTCCCCCCAGGACTGTACCACTGTGCACTCCAACCCGCATGTCAACATCTGTCTGAGTTTTCTCCCGGACATACCTGTTTTTGAAAAAAAAAAATAGAAGAAAGCCACATCTACCATGACGCTACAAATACATTCTCAACCTATGGAAAACACTGTCACTAATATACAGTTGAGCTCGAAAGTCTGAAAACAAAAAGATGGCGTCTGCAAACATTTGGGCACCCTGCAGAGTTTCTAGCATGCACCAACCCCTTTGAGAACAATCCATGACACTGTCAGGTCTCAGCTTTCCAATCATCGTCTGGAAAGACCAGGTGATGTCAATCTTAAGGTTTTAAATGCCCAGACTCATCTGGCCTTGCCACAACAGTCAGCACCATGGGTTCTTCTAACCAGTTGTCTAGAAAACTGAAACTTAAATAGTAAGTAAGTAAGGAAGAATGGGTGAAAATACCTAAAACAAGAATCAAAAGACTCTTGGCTGGCTACAAGAAGCGTTTCCAAGCTGTGATATTGCCAAGGGGGGGGGGGGGGGGTACAAGGTATTAACTCTGCAGGGTGCCCAAACTTTTGCAGATGACATTTTTTGGTTTTCTGTTATTTTGAAAGTGTAAATGATGAAATAAAATCTAACTTTTTGTGTCATATATACGGATGTCTAATCTGTCATTTGATGCCTTTGGAGATTTTTTCCATCTTTTCTTGGCTTCTTTATGCACAGTAATACAAATTTTACCTGGTGTGCCCAAACTTTCGAGCCCTATTTAGGCACATCAAAAGTAAAGTAAATCCTTTCATACACACTTGTATGGAGTCTGACCAAAATGTTTCATTAGAATCGATTTGAACTTCTGTGGTTCACAGCGAGTCAATAATAGCCCACCAGAGTGATCAATTCCAAACTGTGGACAAAGTGACTAACCCTCTGGATCACATCAAAACATAGCTGACACCGACTGATCTTTAAAACAGGCCAGCTTCATCCAGTTATCTCTGTACTCACGAGATGGCCTCCACCATGGCCAGACCCATCATGATAGAGCATGCAGCGTGGTCCTCTCTGTAGTCTGGCAGCCCACAGATACAGTAGTAGCAGTCTCCAAGGATCTTGATCCTCAGTTGGTGATATTTCTGACAGGGTAGATAATGTTTAGAGAGAGCGATTGATTAGAAGATTAGACTGAGATATCTACATCATTCTTTTTCAGCAGTTATAGAAATTAAAGAAGGAATGACCTTTGACATTTTTTTGTAATTGTTTTTAGGCCTAGCATTAAGAAAGTTTGGAGGAGAACCATTGCGGAAGACAAGAATATCAAAAGGCAAAAAGTCACCGGCAAGTTGTAGTCTGCAAGATTTGAGTTATGTTGTTTCTAGCGGTAGCTTTGGGGGCAAGATGTAATTGGAGGCGGGCCTCAGAGACCTCATCTCCCAGAGTTCCTTTCGAAAACACACAGTGTCAACTGTATGACGTCGGTAGCTAGGCAGCTCTCACCTGCGAGATGCCTTCACATGCTCCAGTCCACACTGATCTGATCTGAGAGCTAATACATTCATGAAGATGAGAGCCATGTGTGGACGCAGCTAGCGGATTACTCACGGAGGCTATCAGGGACGCCTGATGTTTCCTGCACTGAAGCATGCAGAAAACATTGCACCCCTCGGTGAGTAATCACGCTAGTTTTGTCAGTTAGCAATGTTGACCTTGCAAGCACTTAGTGTTCTACGAGTGGAGCACGCCCAGCCGGGTAAAGTTAGTGCACTTAACCGAGCAGCGGCAGGCATCTAACCAATGTTACACAACACTCACTAGCCACTGAGGCAGAATGTGAAATAACCTGGCTGACAGTGCTGAACCAACCTGAGCATCAGAATGTGCAGGGAACAAAAACTCAGAGGCCATACAAAATGTTATTATTAATATTGCATGGTCTGTAGCTGATGGACAATCCCCTATAGCTGCTATTTCGTTTGATGCCGAAAATGAGTTCGTTATGACATGACACATTTATTTTGGAAATGTATGGGTTTGGCAGCATTTTCTTTAAGTGGATTCAGGTTCTGAATAAGCATTCAGAGGCTGCAGTGCAACTAACGGGTTAATTCCTGATTATTTTGCTCTTGGAAGGGGAACAAGACAGGGCTTACCCCTTCCTTCTTTTGTTTTTTGTTTTTACATTAAGGTCCTTGGTAGCAGCCAAAAGCGGGAGACCGATTTCTTAGGTGTTGTTGGTGGTAGGAGGAGTGGTGCAGTCAGAAGCGTTACCAAGGTACCAACCCCTATATCCACAACGTTCCACTTCGGGCATTGCTCCGGTGCTGCAGTAAATTATGCCAGATGCTTGTTTTTTCGCCGTTGTCCATTTCCTTCTGCTTTCTTTGTGTTGGAATTTTAAACTATACTTAACTGCTCCACAGATCTCTGCGTGGTAAACTGAGAGAGCTCATTAGGTAATAAGATGCTGTACTATTCCATATTGTGTAAATGTTTATACCACAAGGAAGCGCTATTGTGCAAGCTATAGAGGGCGCGTTTGCGTCATTGTTTGTTCCAGTTGTTTTGCCGTAGTTCAGAGAGAAGCTGTCTGACCGTGAGGCTGATGTGTCCGCAGCGTGAAATAAATATGCCAAGAACGGCTAAAAGATGATTCATCTCCATCACCAACTTATTCCTCTGAACACAACGTTAGCTGCAACAACAGAATAACATAACTCAACAGGATCAAAGAAATGCCAATAAACCAGAGCAACATTTTCTCCCATCCCAGAATGCTGTGTGGACTAGCCAAAGCACTGTGGAGGTAAGTCTGGCAATGCAAGACTACTGAGTCCACAACTGCTCTGGGCAGCTGTCATGTGCAGCCCCCTCACTATGACATCTCTCCATCAGTGCAAGTATATGTCATGGGAATGTCAGTGTATTTCAAGCCTGTGTGTAATGTAACAATCCCTTCCAGGATCAGTAAAGTCTTAACAGCTCATGGCTCCTTTGCAGCCTCCAATCAGGTGCATTTCAGTGGCCTAAGCAAGGTATGCCATTCACATTTAACCAATGATGTCTCTGGATTAAACAAATGAGATATAACGTGTTAATGTTGAAGGAATGGTTAAATACAGTATACAGCGTAAATAAATATACTGCTTTTGAACACTAAGATTTGTAACCGTTTCTCAGTAATAACAATTAGCTGAAATTTGATAAAACTGAGGTTTATTAAACATTTGTTTGAGTACCCCCTACAACAACTTCTGTCAAATCTAATATTTTGTATGGCTTCCATGATTTTTAAGGACAGCACCAACTCTTTTGGACAATGGAGTAAACAAGTTGGTGACATACTGTCACGTCTATCTTTCTCCATTCTTAAAGAATGAGCTCTTTCAGAGCCTGGATGCTGGATGGAGAATGACGCACAACCTGTCTTTTCAGAACTAGGTGTTCTATTGGGTTGAGGTCCGGTGACATACTTAGCCACTGAATCACTTTCACCCTGTTCTTCCTCAGAAATGCAGCAGTGGCCTTGGATGTATGTTTTGGGTCATTACCATGTTGAGAGAGTGCACAGCAACCCAGGGTGTGAAGAGATGGTAGCATCGGCTCTTTTATTCTCTATTTTGCAGAACATCTGTGGATTCGTGATGCCCTCAATGAAGTGCAATCCCCGACACCAGCAGCACTCATACAACCTCACAGAGGAGCAATGCCACCACCATACTTTACTGTGAATACAATGCATTTTTTGTTGTTCTCATCCCCCTTGCGTCGCCATACAGTTTAGCTGCATTGGTTTCAAACAGATTAACCCTTGTCTCATCTGACCAAAGTATGGGTACCAATATTCTTCACTTTTGCCCTGGCAAATGTTTAACAGGCTTTTATGTGCATGGGCTTTAGCAGTGGTTTCTTTTGTGGACGACACCCTTGTATCCCACTCCTGTGTGTGCAGCCCACGTCAAATCGTTTCAAGTGAAACAGTCACACCAGCTTGGCTTTCTAAAACTATAGCTAAATGTGATGAACTAACAAACACGCTCAAAATACTGATCTCGAGTTATTAGCTTCAAAGTAAGGCTTGGACGTCTCAGAGTGCGTTCCACAAGTCTATCTTTTTTGAATTTTTGAATGACTTTTGCCGCTGTATTTAGACTGATTAGCAATGCTTTACCAATTGTCTTGTAGCCCTGATCTTGTTTTGGGTGAAGAAATTACTTTCTTTCTAAAGACTTGAAATTTTTCTTCCATGTGGTGCCATGATTGTCAGCATTGACTGGGAGGAGAGTATAGGTTAAATACCACCCTTAATTGTCAATTATCTTGCAGCAACCTGTGTGATGATTGGTTAGACTCTCAAGAAGGACCAATGATTTCTGGAGACATCTGTTGGGGTGTACTCATTTACACTGAGTGAATGGTATCTAGTCAATTGGATTTTATTTATAGTATGAAATCATAGCAAGAGTTATCACAAGATACTTTACAGATAGAGTAGGTCTAGAGCACATTCTATAATTTACAAATACCCAACAATTCTCGTGATTGCCCCAAGAGCAAGCATTTAGTGACAGTGGCGAGGAATACTCCCTTTTAGGCAAAAACCTCAAGTGGTGAGGAAAACATTCTTTTTGGGAGACACCTTGGACAGACCCAGGCTCCTGGTAGGCGGTGTCTGACGGTTCCGGTTGGGGGTGTGATGAACAGTGGCAAAAATAGTCACAATAAAGAGAATATTACGACTTTATATGCTATATAGTTTATATACTATGAATACTATATAAACTATGACTAGAAATAGTAGTTGTAGTTCATGGCGTAGCAAGGCACTGCAGGGCGTTACAGGGTGTAGCAGGGCACAGCAAGGCATAGCAGGATGTAGCAGGGCACTGCAGGGCACTGAAGGGCGTAGCAGGGCATAGCAGGGTATAGTAGGAGGCAGAGCAGTGGCACATAGCACAGTGGTCCCAAAAGCACGACTCAGAGCAGAGGGTAAAAGGTAATGGAGTACAGAGTACAATCAGAGGCGAAGGTAACAAAATCGGCAGGCAAAAGATCTGGTCAAAAAATGGCTTAGAGATCTACAAAAACACTGGGAAGGTAACATGAGGACTAACGCTGGAGATTGAGACACACAAGGTACTACAAAAATCTAGCAAATGACAGAGGCCACAAGGTGAGTAGAAATATACACTGTGACAGGGGAAGACGATTAAACACAAGTGACACACATTAGGGAAGGGAGGGTAATCACATAGGCGGGAAGGCAGACAAAAAAAGGAAGACAAGTGACCCGAAACACAGCCGTGAGTTAACAAAATTAAACAGGAGGTCAGGGAAACAAACAAAACATTAACTAAAAGCGGGAAATGGATGTGATAAGCAGGAACACAAAGACAGCTGCCACCATGATTTAGGTGCCACCCTTATCTATAAGCCCATTTCCCAAATGTTGATGGAAGGGTGTTTAAAGCTTCATATAACTTTACACATGGAAATATATGTATTCATCTTTTCCACACAAGTTTGTTAATTTTACATTTGGGAAAAAGAGAGCACTGATATCTAATCAGTATTCTGTGTCAGCAGATACCTAGTCTTGCATTGGCAGACCTTCCTCTATATGCTCTGGTTTACTGGCATTTTTTTTAAACCAATCACAATTGTCTTGGGCTGTGCTAAGTGCTGGACGGAGCCACGGAGCCGCAGACAAACTTGTTTTGGTGGAATGTGTACGTTCATAGGTTGTTTTGGAAAACTCAGATTGGACCGATAGTCTAGCTAGCTGTCTTGATTTACCCTGCAGAGATCTGAGGAGCAGTTAACCATAGTCCTTATAAATCCACCGGAGATTAAAATTACAACACAAAAAAAGCAGAAGGTAACGGACATCTGGCCGGTGACCAGTGGCACCGGAGCAATCCCGGAAGTAGAACATCGTGGATTTAGACTAGCAGATACCCTAAATTTAGTTATAAAGGGTAAAAAAAGTAAAGTCATCCTGTTGATCCCTACTTATTCTGGAGAGATTCATGAACAAATATAACAAATCTAAAATACAGATATTAATTATTATGAACCCTGTGTATCTGTTCGTGAAATAGTCCCGAAATTTTGATTTATTAGTTTGTGTACATGTCACGATTTTTGCTTTTATTACGTGTACATGTCATGATTTTCGAACGTGACCATTTCAAAAAACTGCCATGACACTGGGCTGCTCTGAGGGACACAACATCCGGGAAATCAAATGCCACACGCGGGACGGTGACAACAACTCGCTCTAAAACCCAATCCACGGTCTCTGGGGGACGCAACAACGGGGAAATGAAACGCCACACGCCGGCCACAACAGTGGGACGAACCACTACATGCAAGTCACGATCCACGGTCACTGGGGGACGCAACAACAGTGGGACGAACCGCTACATGCAGGTCACGATCCACGGTCACTGGGGGACGCAACAACGGGGAAATGAAACGCCACACGCCGGCCACAACAGTGGGACGAACCACTACATGCAAGTCACGATCCACGGTCACTGGGGGACGCAACAACAGTGGGACGAACCGCTACATGCAGGTCACGATCCACGGTCACTGGGGGACGCAACAACAGTGGGACGAACCGCTACATGCAGGTCACGATCCACAGTCACTGGGGGACGCAACAACAGTGGGACGAACCGCTACATGCAGGTCACGATCCACAGTCACTGGGGGACGCAACAACAGTGGGACGAACCGCTACATGCAGGTCACGATACGGTCACTGGGGGACGCAACAACAGTGGGACAAACCGCTACATGCAGGTCACGATCCACGGTCACTGGGGGACGCAACAACGGGGAAATAAACGCCACACGCCGGCCAAAAAAATGGGATGGACCACCACACACGAGATGCAATCCCAGGCGCAGGGACACGAAACAACGGGAAAATGAAACGCCACACGCCGGCCACAACAACAGGACGGACCGCCACACACGAGATCCCCGGGTGCAGGAACACAATACGCAGTCTCTGTGGCACGCAACAACGGTGAAACGAAACGTCACATGCCAGCCACAACAACAGGAAAGTTATGGTTAGAAAGAGAAAAACACGGAAAGAACGGCAAGACACAATCCTCGGTCTCCAGGATGAAAGTCCTGTGTTGTTTGACCCATCCACCATCCCGGCCAACCTCCCTGCGCGGATTTTCAGCTTTTCCAATTCTACTCACAACCGTAATTGTTCTGTGATAACGAAATAGGCTTGCCATTGAAATATGTGTTGTTGTCTTTTGACTATCTTGAGAACCGTTTGTCTGTTCTACTTCACACTTGGTGGGGTTTATTGCTGGGTACCCAATAAACTTAGTGTTTGGGATCTGGAGCAGTTTGGAAAACAATAAATATGAATAAATATGATTGAAACTAAATAACCGCATAATGAAGGTTTCGGAAAATAAATGCTGGCACGATGCTGGCTTCACATCTTCTGTGTCTACCTTTTACAATAAAAGTCTAGCTTGAATTCACTCAGAGCATTTTGTTAAGATGAAACTCAATAAAAAGACATTTTTTTTGCTGACACAAAAGCCTGGCACTATATCGTATAAGGCACCCGGTCTGGTTTTGTAACGTTAAGGGCTGTGTGTTAACTTCCAACACTATAACATTACTGCCGGCAAGACCCCCCCACTAATTAAATCTATACTTTAACGTTTATAAATATCAAGCCGCTAAGCCTGTTTGGAAAAAATGCCTCAGCTGAAGTGATAAATTCATTAACAAAAATTAAAACCAAACGAGAAAGCACCGCTGTCATTAAACACTGTCTGTGTGTGTCAACATGCAGTATAGTTGTCAAAAAACAGTAAAAGGTAGTTCAAATAAATACTATTTTTTTCATTGTCATCCACCTTTTCTTATCTGCTCTGTCGGACTCTCTCTAGCACAATCACAATGCCAGCCCCTGCTGAGTTCTTTGTACTCAGTCCAGTTCAGGTAGTTGATAAATTATTCAAATAAAAGATATTATGTCTGTGTCTAAATAACAGTAAGAATATTTGATCATTTCTTGTATTTTGATGTAAATGTCATTAGATCATTGTTGTGGGGAAACAGTGTGAAACTCACTGCAGCCAGTTTGTCAAAGCGAGCAAAGAGCTCATTGAGCAGTTTGACCAGCTCCTGAGCGCTGCAGGACGATGATAGCTGTGTGAAGCCTACGATGTCTGCAAACAAAATACTGGACAACAAGAGACAGATACAAGATGGAACATTAGTACTGATATCCTGCTGTTCAGTCACATAAACAGTAACCTTCTTGCACAGTGATATTATTATAGAGCTGCAAAGATTAATCGATTAGTTGTCAACTATTAAATTAATCAGCAATTATTTTTGATAATTGTTTCATCGATTTAAGTCTTTTTTTTTAATGAAAATTGTACTTTTTCTTTAAATCCAGCTCCTTAAATGTGAATATTTTCTAGTTTCATCACTTCTCTTTGACAGTAAACTAAATATCTTTGAGTTGTAGACAAAACACATTTGAGGACGCCCTCTTGGGCTTTGGTAAAAATTGGACCAACTTTTTCACAATTTTCTGACATTTTATAGACAAAACAACTAATCGGTCAATCAAGAAAATAATCAACAGATTAATCAATAATGGAAAGAATAGTTAGTTGCAGCACTATATTGTTGGAATCTGCGACAAGCCTGTCACTTTTTGGAAAACTGGAATCTTAAATGTTGACTGGCTGCACTCCATTGGGCTAAGTCAGCATCCTTGTTACGTAGCAGCCAGGTTGGGGAACCCCACTGAAATCGAGAGCAGCCAACACAGGAGGCAGCAGAGTGATGCTGAATATTTATTGGATAATAATCCAATAGCATCAGGTGGCGGAGATAAGATAAACTTTGATTTAATCTTTTCACAGCTTCAGGTGTTGACACTACAGAACTTTTTAATTCAGCTTAAACAAGCCATGTCAAATATTTGTGTGCCTAACTACTCATTCCAGGGGAAGGGTCTAATTGCTAGTGTTATGGGCCCCATTCAGGCCTAGTATTAACATCCATCCGGAGTGATCCAATCACAAGTGGACAGCTCTAAGTACAGGTGTGAAGCACCCAGGACGCATTGCAATCTGATCACTCAGATCACATTCCGAAGTAGTCTATGGCAACATTCTTTTAGCAACGTGTAGGGGAATGTGTCCTGGACCAAACTGAAGGAACGCCTGCTGCCTACTGACATCCTTTGCTTATGTGGAAATACATACTCATTCGCAGGCTGTGTCCACAACAACTGGTAGATGTATGTATGCTATTTTGGCCATTGTTGTATTTTTTCATGTTGTAGAAAGCACTGAGACTGAATCCTGTGTTTTGGATGTTATTATCATACTATTGGTGATGTGTCAGTTGTTTTGTTCCGGTGCTCTGTATAGATCTGACACCCGCCCTCATGCTCTTATCCCTGGCTGTCTAAAGCTCTGTGAGCCACTGTTGCCTGGCAAAAGTGGTCGTGTCTGCAATATGGAGTCCCTGGGCACCGTAGAAAATAACCTTAAATTTACAAACATATTACCCACATACTGGCGTCAGAGAAAAGTACACCCATCGGCCCACAGAAATAGACTGTAGTAAGCCCGTTTTACACACGTTTCTGTAATAATAAATGATTTGGGTGAGAAACAGCAGTTATCTAAACACACAACAACTGATTTGTCATTTAAATATGTATTTCTGTTTATGAAAACAGAAATCATGCACGTTTATTTGAATATAAAGCGGGAAAGTGAGATCCAATACCAAAGGGCCACTCAAGACGCATTTGGAGACTAATGACAGGTGTGAACTGACAAATTTAGAGCTGTTAACTTGTGATCGGATGAACAAAGATGCATGTTTATGTCAGGTCTGAACAACCTATGAGACTGTAAGGGTTTGCATTCATCCTTTATTGGATGATGAAGCTTCATTCCTTCTGTTAATACTGACCAGAAAAAAATCCACAACCCTCTCTCTATGCAAAAATACATTACAAACTTTATCTTGGAAAGCACATCAAGAATAAATCTCCAGTATGAACGATTACAGTGTTTTAGTGTTCATATAGGCACCTGACTACTGTTTTAAGACGGACTTGAAAAATCGTAACCCTATCTTTTAAGTAGCTGAATTATCTCAACACCAACATCTTGTTATCTTGTTTATCATTAACAGCTCTTTAGGCCTTGGCGTGATCACTGCTGTGTCAAGATAGCAATACGCCAAGTTTGCACCTGAACACACCTCTCTGTAAGACCAGCGTGTGCATAGGCGCACAGATGGGCGCAGGAGCATTTTCTATTTAAACAACGCGGGCGCTGGACGGGAAATTGACAACTGTGTCGGTCTTAATCTAGCAGTGACACTTGTGTCGGGCTTTGCGCTGCGCCAGGTGCAAGATAGGGCCCTTTATGTTTAGGCTTGTTGTGACTGATGAGCTACCAAATCTACAATACAAAAAAAAAGTTTCCTCAGAGGGCGTGCCCTTCTCTGCCATCTATCAGACGTCTGATAACAGAAAACTACTTAGTACTCGGTTCACTTAACATTAATGGCTTGGATTTAAGAATTTATGGTGTCTCTGACTTTGCTGGGGAGCCTCTGGAACCCTCTCAAGGATCTTGTACATAGCTAGACACCACTTTGAGAATACCCTTGCTGCATAAACAATCAAAAAAATCAACTAGACAAAATTAATGTTAAATATTAATGTAAGGCTAAAAACTAAATTGTTCAGGTCAGACATACAGCACCCTCAATGTCAAAAGCCTACAGAGATAATCAGTTACCTGACGTTTTCGTGCCTGTACATATACATGGTGTTGAACTGCTGCATCTCTTTCTGACTGGGCTCCTTCTTCATGTCCTGAAGCATCTCATCTGCTATGTGCTTTGGAAGGATGGAGAGTAGCAGACGTTCCTGTAGATGACAAAGAAAGATACACAGGGACATCATACACAGCTGACATAGAAAATGCCTTTCTACAGGGCCCATCACTTTGATGCTACCCACTATGCTACAGTGGATTTTTGACCATAAAAAGCATTCTTCAGTCTATGTAACAGAATATTCAAGTTTTTCCCTAGGTTTGTTACGCAGTGACACCAACGTCATATCTGTGGTGGAATTTGCAGGAACACCAAGTTGTGGTATGATGAGAGTAAAGGGACAGCTTAGACAGCATCAGGTCATTCATAGGTCACAGGTCAGGGGACGAGAATATTCAGCCAGTCTCTAATAACCAAACTTGTTCATGTATAATAATGTTTGTCTCTCTATAGATACGAGTGTAGACAGCTGCATGATAAGGAAATGTTTTGTCTTGGGACTGTCTCCTTTCGGAGGTTGGTGGGCCAGCCAGACTTTAGCATACTTCCCAGAGAGAGTGATAGGCTGAACTAGGCTTTAGCATATTTATGGCACCCACAATACCCTCGTTTACCTTAAAGGTTCAGTCAAACGTAACGCCTCCAGGATGAGTTTTAATAATACACCTTCAGGAGGGCAGGAGAGTTGGGACGGCATTGCACAATAACACATTGTGGCCTGCTGACTGACTGCCTGCCAGGGACGTGCACAGGTAAGGGCTATTGTTGCCCGGACAATAGCCTGTTTGCCTTGATTGGCTGAGTGCCCCTCTGGAGAAAGAGCCTAAATGAAGGTTGTTGTTTTTTTTGCTGTTGTGCATTAATGCAGCTGTGGCTGGATAAGCCCATCATTAGTAAAGTTAAATCAAATTAAATCTCCATATCATCCAATTTTGTGTTCATTTTTTTGCCACCATAACATCATCAATTTGCCCTCTGGCACAGCCACATCACTTTGTTATATTCTCAGACAGGGAGCACCGCCAGACAGTCAGAAGTTATAGGGAATCTTTGGTTTTTAAAGTGATGGAAATAATGACAAGCCCTGTGAGTAGTTTAAAAAAAAAATCCACTTGTTAATGTATTATCAACCAAAGCTAAGGCCTATGTAGCATCAACAAGCTAACACCTACCATTACATTAGTGTGTTTATTTACAGTGTTTACTGCTTGTTAGCAAAAAGCTTATTTGTGCCTTTTGTTGGTAGCAGGATGTCACAATACCAAAAGTACTCAATACTTGATACCACGGTGTGTAAAAAAATAAATAGAACTATAATACTTAAACATTAACTCCTTTATTTTTAAACATGTCAACATTATAGAATACTCACCAGTAGTGGAAACAGTTACATAATTAAAAAACAATTAAAATAGATATGTAATAAATATTGAACATTTTAAAACGACAATAGTAGTGACATGTGAAACAAAAAATTTTTTTAGCACTGTACTCTCTTGGAGTATGGAAGCCTATAGTGGACTTATTCAAAATGATAATGTGAATTTGAAAATGTAATTCCATAATTGCATCATAATTTTCCACAAATGTGTTTGAGTATGAATTAAAATGTAACTATCCATTTTCATTTGCAACTTGTATTGGCGTTCTATGACTATATTAAAATGATTATACAATTTTATGATTTTAAAACAATTTGACATTTTCAAAGAGATGATCTAAAGTGGACAACATTTTCAAATGTAAAGGCAATATAAACAATAAGCCTAATTTCCATTTATGTTTTACAATACATGGGTCACAAGTAAAATTAAAATGCATTTCTAGTGGCCAGGTTGGATCAGTGTCGGAGCAGGTGCACATGTACTTCAGGGTTTTGTGCCTCGGTGCAGAGGCCTGGGGGTCGAGTCCGACTGGGCAGTTTCCGCATGTCCTTCCCCTCTCTCTCCCCTTTCTCACCTAGCTGTCCGTCAAAAATTAAAAGGCAGAAATGCCCCAAAAATAATCTTTAAAAAAGAAAAAGAAAATGCAATTTCTAATCTCGAAATTGCAACCTCCACTTGACTTTTTCATTTTAAAAAGACAAATGAAAAAAAATAAAAATGCTAAAAATAAAAAAATTTAAATCATAAAATATAATATATTATATCTTTTATAAATGCAATATCAAACCATTTCGCAGAGGCTGGTTTAAGAAAGTAAGGATGTCACCTGGTTCAGAGCCCAATAGAGAGGTCAGCTTGTAAAGTCAGCTACAAACTATAGAAAAAAAGGATCCTTAATCCGTTTATCTCTAGGTTACAAACTGTTAACTGGTTGAAATGGCAGATAGACGAGGCTTAATGTGTGCCTGCAAGCACAACGAGTGAGCTAGAGAAGGCTGAAAGAGAGGGCGTGCCTAGGACGAAGCCATGAATCAGAGAAATAAAATGTGTTTAACAGAGCCACAGTGATAACCTAATATAGCGGGGCGTCCTCTAGCTCACCCAGTAAGAGCGTGCGCCCAGTTTGGCTGAGTACTGCAGGCCCCGGGTTTGAATCCGACCTGCTTCCCTTTGCTGCATGTCATCCCACATCTCTCTCCCTCTTCATGTCTATCCACTGTCACTTTAATAAAAATGGAAAAGCCTTGAAAAAAATACCCTATATACATCATACTGAGATTAAACCACATTATCTGTTATATTTGCACGAATAACACATTCAATAAACAGAATCATACTCTTGCAGCGCGCATTAACAGATGCGCAATATTAGCTCGCACATGGGCGGCTGAGGCTCAGTGTAATGCCAATCGGAAGGTTGGTGGTTCGATCCCTGCAGTCCCATGTCGAAGTGTCCTTGGGAAAGACAAAAAACCCAAGTTGCCCCCAAGTTGCAACATCGGAGTGTGAGTGTGTGTAGATTGTTTATCTGATGAGCAGGTGGCACCTT
>NW_022602666.1:0-17867 GCF_008692095.1 Etheostoma spectabile | reverse complement strand
TTTTTCCACCTGGGTTTGTTTCCAAAAGCACGAAATTATAAATCTAGGATAACTATAAAGCAAGACTTGACCTAGTTTAATCTGTGTTAGCCTTTGGTGTGTTTCATGAAGGCCAAGTCAGGCTGAGAAGGAGCGACCAGGCAAGGCTGAAGTAAATTGGATAGATCCGCGTTCACGGCTTCCTTAAGATTACAGATTTACTGATGCTAAATGGAGAATATGAATTGTTCATATTAATTAGAGTGAGCGCAGCAGCTTCTGGTGAAAGTATAACGTGATCCACATTTGCAATAAAGAAACACCGCCGTTGGCAGACCGATCGCAGACCGACTGAACTCGTCAATACCCAAAACATACACATTTACTGATTGCTGCTCTGAATTGAAACCGTAATAATCACACCATTCAAGGATTAGGCTACTAATCTCTATTCCTTTGTTTCTCCTGCTTTCTATGGAAAAAAATAAAAAATATTAATTTTCTAGTCATATTACTTCCACTGCTCGCTTTTAATGTGAAGTGAAGTGTACTAATGTATTTTAGTGACTCATTGAATGGTTTCAGTTAAGAGCCAGTTGTCGTAAATCTATATTTTTAGACTTTTCCAGTCGGTCCACTATTGTCCACCCAAAACTTTTTTCTTTTAATTCTCTCTGTTTTTAACATTCTTTTATAGGGGACAAGTTTCCCACTTTATAAAGCTTGCTGCCTTGTATATTGGACATAGAAAAACAAGACATTGGAAGAAATAGGACTCTAAAATCTAGAAGAAACTAAGAAAAATATAAGTGAAAATATCATGCACACTGAAACCATGAAGTATGTTCATCACAGAAAAGCGCTCCAGGATTATTCTCTGTTATTTTCTTTTGGTGTTCTAGTCCTAGTCCTGACCAGGCTAACTGTAGAGAATAAATCTCCACGGAAAATTCGAGAGCCTCTGCTTTTGTGTAACCACGTCAAGGCTAAATTGAACCAGGATAACTGGGAAATCCTGGCTTAATCCCTTATCTTGGGTTTTGTGGAATAGCCCTCTATTTTCCTATGTTTCTAAGTGACTGATTGGAAAACACAATCTTTGACATTGGTTGAGCATTGAGCTAGATTTATTGCTGCAGTCTGCAGAAGCAATCCAAGCTACATTGTGCAATTGTGCAGCTCTAATTGACATTCACAAAAAAATACTTTGCACGTCAACAAGAAGTAACATCACCCAACATCGCTTAAAGCACCTTTAACTAGTCGTTTTGGTGCCCAAAGCTAGCTGTCGCTGCTGCATAAACTTAACTTTAATGTCTGCCGAAATGACAGGCAGCTCACGGTGCTCTGTACCCCTCTCAAAGTCACCTATTCTGGGTTTTACTGTCAATGTAGAAGGAAAGCATAGTGTCTAAAACTCATTAAAAAGGTGAAAGAATACATTCAGTTTATTTCTGGGGGCAGTACATTTTGTCCTGCTTAGAAAAAGGACGTGACAGTAGTAGAAATTTGGTATCCAGACCTACATTTGCATAAGTAAGTATGCTGTGTCAAGTTTATTGACACCACATTACAGGACTTCTGGTTATTCAAGACCACAAAATTAAAAAGTCTCCTTAGGTTTCCATGTGTGAAATTGACTTGTACAGCAGTAATTAAAATATATGAGCGCCTGTGCAGTTGCACACAGTCATGCATATATTGTGGCATTATATGCTGCTGATATATGCTAAGGGAATGCCGTGTGTTTTCTCCTAACATAACAAAAACCACCCTCTGTCTTTGTCTGTCTACCTGAATCAGCACAGGACTCTCATACTGTCTTAACAGCATCCGGTCTAAACGAGGTGAGCGGAGTGGCCACCATGCCAAATGGACACATAAAAAGAAGACATTAATGGACTGAGAAGAACCATAAATCTCCTAGCCGAGCCTTCCACTCCACTGCCTGTGTGAGCAGACCGACATAGAAGGAGAGGACAAAGACGCCCCAGGTGAGACATATATCTCTGGCATTTAATATACTGACTTTAAGTGCCCATGACATCACACCATCCCACACGTAAAAGGGGAAAATACAATTATTTCTCCATTTATATGAAGAGTGTTGCAAGAAAGTATGCTCTGTGTGCTTTTGGAATATTATTGACGTGACATTTTGCATTATTAAATAGTGAAAGGAAGCCCCTTATAGAAGCCTTGCTCTGATATCTGATGCATTTCAGTATTAAGGATGAAAACAGTTTTCGAGATGAACCATTTGGGTCTTTTTTTATGATTTGCACTGCATACATGCAAGGTGTGTCAGGGGCACTTTATGTTCTCACTTCACTCGCAAAACATGATCAAGAAAAAACTAAGTATGTGTTAAAGTGCCCATATATATGAAAAAAATCACCTTTTATGGGATTTGGGGTGTTCTTTTGTGTCTCTGGTGCTTCCACACGCATACAAACTATCTATCAAACTATCCATGCTGTTTTGAGTGAGATAAATGTTTCTGAATGTCCTCTGCCTTCAGTCACCGGGTCAGCTGTTCAAAATCTGTACGGCTTTCTACGTCACTAGCCAAGATAAAGTGACTAATCGTAGCATGCTAGCATGTTCTCAATGGCAAAACACTCCTACCACATTCTTGTTCACCATAATCTCCAAAAGAACTACTTCCATGTCCCTGTTCTGCAGGCATTCCACAAGTGTCCCTTGTTTAGAAGAAGTCTCCCAGCTAATCCTGCCCTGTACTGACCAAGTTGGAGAAAGAGTCATCTAGCCGATAAGATCTTACCTTGCTACTGCGTATGTGCGACTCTCAGCAAAGATAGTGTAGAAGTGAGATGTCTCACTCTGTAGCTAAAACAGAGACCCAAACACACAGAGTGAAAAGAGTATCTGCAGCAATGTGCAATACCACAAAAATATGGGTTTTTTGAAAAAGAAACCGTGTAAACCCATTCTGGTACAACCTCAAAATACAATTATGAACCTGAAAATGAACATAACATGGGTGCTTTAAACATCTGAATGTTGGCAGATATCCTGACATAAGACCACGGGGGTGTGATCATTCCAGGCACGATGAAACAAAATGTTTATGCCTACTCATCCACCCAGAAAAATGCCCCAACAGGTGCTCAACAGGCCTATTTGTAGTGCAGGAAAATGACTGTCAAGGAGGTACTTGTCATCAAATGTAGCTGAGTGTTGTTCAGAACAGAGCAGTAGACAAAAATGATCCCCATTTATGTAAATTCAAAATGAGATCCATGTTTTTGAAAGTGATTTATTCATGTACTTGTATGACTGATGAAACCACATTAAGAACAAATGATGGACTTTGTAACCAAATGAATGTATGGTAAGTACTTTGTTGACTAAGTTATTTCCGACTGGATCTATAAGAGACTTTGAAAAGGTAAAAAGATGCAGCACTTCCACATAAATTAATGACTGTTTTGGTGCTCTCCACTGGCAATTGTTACAGCACAGTGGAGTCCAATCATGTGCTGTGGACTGAGAGGGTTTTCTTCTAAATAATCAAAGCACAAGGTAATTCCAGGTGATTTACTGATTGCGTGATCCCTTGTTCCTTGAAGACGCTGCAAGTTAATCAGTGAAAACAAACAGCAGCTGATTCAGCAGCTCGGTTGAAACAAAAACTTTAGTATTGGCTACCTAAGACACCTAAAAAAGGGGAAAGAAAAAGAGACACACTGTCCCCAAAATGACTCATATTTACAGTAGTGTACAAAGTATCAAAATTAATCAAATAAAACAGTCAATTTTAGAGCCAATGAATTCAACAAAGCCATGTAATAATGGCCATACTCCCTTTAGCTGTGCCATGCATGTGCATTTGATGAAATGAAGGAGGCATTTGAGGCTTAAAAGCTGTTTCATGAACCATACATTTGCAATATGAAAGAGCAATTTGTATGTATTCCACTAGTATGCACCAGAACGACTTCCACATTATGTGGGGTGGATGGACGGGGCTTAAACAAAGGACTTTAAAGCAGGGGAGTGGAGTTAATGTTCCGAAAGTACAGGAAAGCAAGACCCAGGAAATGGGTCCCTGAAGTACCAGTTAAGGTAGTCTATATCCATGACGTTCTTAGCCTGGTCCTACCAGACTCTTGTACAGAGAGTCCCGCCACTCTCCATTGACAAGTGTTAACTTCCTTGAAGGCGGGTACTGTGTTGACGTTTAAAAACTTTTGGATCTGCCCAGAGCCACTCTGGATCTGCCATAACCAATCGCTAACATTTGGTCCTGACGTCTGTCATGCACAACAAGAGTGGAGACCGACAAGACTTATATTTGGCATTAGCATTGCTAGCGTTAGCCTTAGCCAACTCCTTCACCACTAACGGAGGAGTGAGCTGTTGGAGAGGAGGGCCACAACATCATGGCCACCAACAAAACTCAGCAAAGAGTGCTCTTGCTCGAGCTTTAACTTCTGGATATTCATCAGCGTTGCCAAAACGGACCGAATGGCCGCTATTACGGAACTACAACTCTAGTGCACGGCCTCAACGTCATTGTTCTCAGCCACTACCTGTGTTAGCTGATTGGGAAATGAAAATTGAGACATAGTTTGTAGGAGGGCGGAGCGAGGCTATGACGTTCAACTTCCGGAGTTGCTCCTGGTGCCGTCAGGATTTCGCCAGATGTTTTGCCAGATGTCACTTTTTTCCGGCCAGATGTCCATTACCTTCAATTTTCTTTGTGTGGTAATTTTAAACTCTGGCCAATTTATGAGGACTATGGTTAACTGCTCCTCACTTCTCTGCAGGGTAATTGAGACAGCTAGACTGTTGAATCTGAGCCGTTGCACGAATAAAAACAACCTTTGAACAACAAGTTTTCACCAAAACAAGTTCCTTCCCAAGGCTTTTTTGCAGCGTCACCGCATAAGACAATTGTGATTGGTTAATGCCAATGAAGCAGAGCATGTTTTTCTCCCATCCCGGAATGCAGTGTTAATTGGCCAGACCCGCTTCAGCCGCGCTAGAGGAAGGTCTGGCAATGCAAAACTGTACTTAAGAACCTGGTGTTTAACCCAAAACACAATCTTTTTTATCTTAACCACTCGTTTTGATACCTGAAATAAAAAGTTGTTGCTGAATGACAGTCACCTAAACTTAACTGCAATGACCGCTCAAAAGACAGTTACCTCACAGTGCTCTCTCTACCTGGCTCTCAGTCATCTTTTGATGAATTAAACTTGAAGACCTCTAAACATATTTGTCTTGTCACAAGTCATCACATAACCAACTGGCAGTTAGTAGTAGTAGTTAATAGTATTTTGTAGGATATCAAAAGAATTGTTGTGCAATGTTTTTGAATTTGTCGGAGGCTTCGGGTATGATGCTTTATTTATTTCCTGATCAAACAGCAGCCCTTCATGTGGCAAATGCTGTTGTAAATGTTCATTAGGATGTTGATGATTAGTTGTGTTCTTGTATAAAAAATAACAATGTTCATAAAAACCTATTATTCTCTTTCAGCAGGCTCACTGCCACCAACAGTAATAGATTTCATATCTGAAGGTCACTGCCGTCATGCATAATTATAAAGTAGCAAGACCTTGACTAAAAGCTACCTCAAGCTAAATTACACCATTTTCCCATCTGATCACATACCGACCCTTCCATCTCTTGAATTGGGTGTAAAGCAGCAGTGAGTGCATAATGCTCTGTAAGACAAACATCCATTAATACAATAGAGTACAATGTTATTTCGGGAGGGATGTTAACGTTTTCATGATTGAGGTCTAAAAGGTTGCACAGCCATTGACAGCAACGTGCCATATGTTGGAAGAAGAAATAGAAACAGACATACACTTCCTAGCACCATGTTGGCATTGGAGCAACAAGCTGCACCTGGTGCTGCAGGTGCAACACAGAGCCCAGTGATTAGTAACAGGATCGTGTTTGAATTCAAAATAGATTTTAAACTATAGGGAAGTAAATGTATGAAGGAGTAAAAGAGGTGCAGTGAGAAGGAAGCAGGAAATGACTCATCACAATTGCACCAAACTGACTATGCCGAGTCTTACACAAAGGTCATACAAAAAATCCATCCAATGATCCATAAGACCAGGTTTATTGATTAAAAAGTCATAGCTGTCATCTAATCCAAATTCAGAAGCATACAGATGCTGTTATATTTGCTTTTTAATGCCAGATCCTCTTTAATTATGGTAAAATTGTGTGTAATTAAAAATCCATTTTCCTCTGATTTGTGTTCTTCCAAAAATAAACTAAATTACTTACTCAGTTACAAATTATAAAAATAACGAGATACTTCAGAAAGTAACTATTGCGTATCTGTCAAGGGTGGATGGACCTGGGGGGATGGTCACCTCTGTGTAACCCCTATTTTCCACTGGGGGCATCTGCGCTGTGTTCCGGATGCTTTGCAGGTCCCGCAAACAATCGTTGCCATTCAAGTCAATGCTTGATATTCCACCAGCTGCGCTCTCCGCTCCGCTAAAGATACATGAAAGGTCTATTTTTACGCAAAATTTGTCTCTCAATAAGTTGTTGTGCAGGTCCCATACTGTTGGACCTTATCAAATGCTGCTTGTGTTTTTTTTTTCTTTGTTGAGGTTTATGCCTCTGTTTCCTTTTACTTAACCTCCATTCAATTGTTATTGTTCTTGAACAGTGTGTTGTGACCTTTTGATACATTGCACTAAAATTCAAAAGGTCTGTGAGGAACAAGGAAATGAGGTTGTGAGAGGAAGATTGACGCACAACAAATGTCTAGCTTTATTTACATGGTGTTAGGGGCTGAAGGCTTTTGTTGCTGAGACATCTAAACGAGATACTCTTTTCTCATATATTTTCATCACAGCCCACAAAAGTATGCCCACAATCTGTCAAAGTAAGGCAGAGAAGATTTAATTTTCTGATTAAGTATTGAACCGTGCAGATTTCTACACTATAGCAGATACTGGTGGTGTAAGACAAAACGAAGGTAATTAAAATTCAATATAAAGTTAGAAATAATATGAAACTGAACTTAAAATATAAATGGGGAACCTTGTGTATAGGCTTGTTTTGATCAAATTTGCATATGTGCATGAATAATGTATGCCCCCTTCTACTCTGGATGGCCAAAGTGAAGCGTTTTCCAAAAAAAATGAGTCATAAAAAACAGTTTTAAACCCTACACACATTTATAAGGGATTATCTTCAGTGAAATTACATCACAAAATGCCTATTTGAACTTCACCAAGGATACAGTGTGTCCCTAGATACATTATTCAGAAATAAAAAAGACGTGCATTGTTTTTAAACTCTGCGTTTATATCTCTCTTCTGTGTTTTAAGGACATCTAGGTGTGCAGTTGCCTGTTTTTTTTGTTATTATTGATCATTTCTGGTGAAGCTGTAAACAGAGAAGAGCTGCAACACAGAATTCTCAGCAAACTTAACTGTATAAATTCAAACTAGTTTCAATAACACATGCTTGATATGTTACAATTCACAGACTTGATCCTCCAAAGGAGTCCAATATTCCAATTACACCTGGAATTAAATTGTAATCAGTATCTGCAAAATGTATAAATGGTCACAGAATGCATTGAGCATTGAGAATGCAATGTGTGTGGTCATACCACATCTGGAGGCAGCACGCATTGTGATTGGCTCTCAGACCCATTTGCACTAACATCAAATTATGCATCTTAGATAGTTTGGATAGCTTTCCAATCTCAGAAAAGCTTAGTGTGATTGGATCAGAGATGGCAAAAGTACTCACTTTCCGTACTTAAGTAGAAGTACAGATACTTGTGTTAAAAAATACTCTGGTAAAAGTGGAAGTACTGATTAAACTTCTTTACTCAAGTAAAAGTAACAAAGTACAGGCTTGAAAATTTACTTAAAGTATAAAAGTAAAAATAGCCTTACAAATGACAACCATTTTTTATGCAAAGCTACCTGGACCCCACACATGTTACTAGAGCACGCTGAGGAACTTCAGTGGACATGGAGGACATGTCTTTATATGGCAACGGCTACATTTTAAATGGATGTCTTCCAATAGGCCCAAAACATAACATATATGATTATTATTACAGAAACTGCAATGATTTGCTGTAAATGCAGATTGCTGAATCTGTTGAGTTGTGTCAAATGCAACGTACAGTAGATATATTCCCATCTATTTAGATTGAATATGGTATTGATGACATAAACAATAATAATGATAACTCCAGTGAAATAATGTGAAAGTTGAGGACTAGATTAGGACTGGATTAAAGCTGATTCTGGTTTCCAACGTCCCCCCAGGTGTGTCTGTTAAAACAGACGGAGACAACATCTCTCTAGCTAAGTTCCCATCCACTTGTCAACTGAACTACAGTATCTGAAGTTGGTGAACATGTGAAGACCACACCAAAACCACTAGCTAACATGTGAAGACCACACCAAACCACTAGCTAACAGGTGAAGAACACACCAAACCACTAGCTAACAGGTGAAGAACACACCAAACCACTAGCTAACAGGTGAAGAACACACCAAACCACTAGCTAACTTACTTTAAATGTGAAGAACTGTAGACGAATACAACAGGCTTAAGTGAACTGACAACACAAATTATACGACTTACAGTACTCACAGACGCACACACACACAATCTCAGCTGATTTTCCTCCGGACAGCGCTTTTTCTTTTCTCCCACTTTTATCTCTGTGTGACGCGCGCACCCGCTCGCGGTGTGAGGCGCGTGTCCGCGCTATTTTCCGACATAACAACGTTTTGTACAAAACGAAAGTAACGAGCCAATTTTGTAAAATGTAAGGAGTAGAAAGTACCAATATTCGTGTTAAAATGTAAGGAGTAGAAGTAAAAACTCGCCACAAAAATAAATAGTAAAGTAAAGTAAAAATATCTGAAAAATCTACTTGAGTACAGTAACGAAGTATTTGAACTTCGTTACTTCCCATCTCTGGATTGGATCCATGATGGACTGAAATCCAGTGGTAATCTGAATAATTCAACACATGATGGAAAACTGTACCTGGGTAACGATAAATACTTTTTACTCATATCATTTTTATAAGTGAAACACCCTGTGAATAACATGTCCTGGCTACCAACAAATACACACAGATTCATTTTTAACTAGATGGTTTGTTACACAGAACCCTCTGAGAAGCCATCATTGAAAATTGTAAAAGGACAGGGCCTTTTTAAGTTACCTGGGAAGTGATTAGATGAACCACCTGTCCATCACATCTGCCATTGTAGTTTTAAAAGTACAGTCGTGGCCGTCACACAACTAAACACTTAACCACACCCAGAGCTGCCATTGCTCCTCACTGGACGGTGATTGGTGCGGTTAGCTGGTAGACAAACACATTAATTGAAGCTTAGTCTTGCATTGCCAGACCTTCTTCGACAGCTCCACAAAGGAGGGTCTGGCTAGTCCCCACAGCTTTGGATGGCAGAAAAATGTGCTCTGGTTTATTTACATGTCTTTATTTACATGCGCTACATGGAAAACTGGGTCCCAAAGGGGCTACAAAATGGCCTTTGGAAGGAACTTGTTTTTGTGGAACACGTGTACGTTAAAAGGTTGTTTTATTGGTGCAACAGAAAACTCTGATTGGACAGATAGTCCTGCTAGCTGTCTGGATTTACCCTGCAGAGATCTGAGGAGCAGTTAACCATAGTCCAGTTAACTCTATGGTTAACTCCTACAGTTAACCATAGAGTTTAGAATTATAACACAAAGATGTGATATCGCTAGAATCCAGCTCTTATGCAAGGTAATGTATTTACACCCTTCAAAAACATCGTCAGAAATGTCCTTAACGTTTCCTGCTAAGTTTTACAAACCCAACATTTGACCATTACGCATTATCCACGAGGGTGACACAGACACTTGGCTTGCCATATGTGTTTTATATGATTTGAGAAAATAATCTGAACTAAGCTAGAATTTGTACTACTGTATGAAGGAGCTTTGGGAATCTTGGCCAAAAAAAATCAGCTCACCCACCTAGGCCAAATACTGTAGAAATTCTTCACTGTTTGCTTAGAGTTCAATCATTAAGATTTTATCATCTGCTCCCATTTTGAGTCTGAAAGGAGTTCAGCAGCTGTTTCAAGTTTGCAAAATAACGTTGTATGAAAGAAACAATAGCTCTTCTTACCGATGGGGGTCTGTGGGGGAGTATACAAATAATATTCCTAACTTACGAGGAACTATCAGAAGCACTCAAAGCAACAAGGACAGCTGACAGAGTTTGACAAAGTCAAGGAGGGATGTGACTGACAGCGGTTGGAGAGCTGCTGTTTTGTCTCAGTCCTGATAAGATGACTCAACACTTCCAATTAGTGATTTTATTCTGTCTCAAATGATGCAGAAAATTACTTCAGAGCTCTCGTGTTAAATGCTTGTTTGTTGAAAATGGCCGTTTTGAAATGCAGTCATGATGGGAAGTTTGTGCCAGGTTTGATTCATATTTCCCTTTTTAGGCAAGACTTTAGTTTAGGTTAGGGAAACATTGTGGTTTGGGTGAAATATCCAACAGTAAACATATGTCGTGCTTTATGTCACTTTTGTAATACTTTACAATACTTTCGTAATACTTTGTAAACCAAGTGCTTTGAGTTGCCTAACCCTCATGTTGTCCTCGGGTCAAATTGACCCGTTTTTCAATAGCAGTGTTCTTTTTTATCACTCCAATTAACATGATTGATTCCACACAACGCTCTTTGGCAAGTACAAATCTTTACTTTCATGAATCGGGGTGTCTTATTCATTTCTAACTCAAACATTATGTATAATTCCTATAAATGAGTTTTTATTGACTATACATTCCAAAAATAACTGTAAAACTAAAGTTAATAAGTTAGTGTTACAGTGTTGAAAACGTAAAAAAAAGTGACAAACATTGAAAAAAAGCCTCAAAAGTGTTGAAAAAAGTGGCAAAAACAAAAGAAAAAGTTAAAAACCTTGATTTAAAAGCCTCAACAAAAGTGCTGATTTTCAATTTTGACGGGAAGACAACACAAGGGTTAAACTTAACACACCGTATGTTAAAATTGATTTATTGATTTGGTTGCACAGTTAATACAGTGTAAACATGGATGTTTTTTAACTAGGTTGAAGGACTTTAAAAGAATGGAGGTACCATTATAACAGCCAGCTTGCCTTCTGCCTCTTTTTTTCATTATTCAGCAAGCACCTTTTGACCGATAAATGTCCTGACCATTTTCTGTGTCGGTGTCATGTTGTCACTTCTCCACAGAAGATGCACCGACAATTTGCCAGCATGCGCCTTTGCCAGCATGCTTTGAGTGAGTAAAAAGGCCTAGATACGGAGGACGAGTCACCAGAAACACTAAATTGAACTCAGGCTCCATGTGTGAAAACAGCCCTCTCTCGCTCTTCCTCGCTCTGCCTTTTATGTTGTGAACTGATTGCCTGACCTCTGGGTGACCTCGCATCGTAACTCACCATTGTTATCTACAGCTCTACCAGTCGTGTGAAACCCCTCAATCAGACTCCATTCAGCTGCCAGTTAATGCAGCCCTTTTTTATAGGAGGGAAATACATTGGAATTGTTCAAAAGGGTGTATGTAGAGTCTTTTACACGTCTCCTTCCACTCAACACTGTATTAAACTCATTGCCACATCCTTCTCTGTGAAAGACACTGTATAACAGATGCTTCTGCTTGTGCGCTGTGCAGTTTATGTGTGGCTGTGTGCATTGTTCTCTCCTGTGTTGTTTGTTCTGCTGCTGTGGATGCTGTTCATCGTCAAGGATGATAATCCATGTACAAGGATGATTAATTTGATGAACAGGTTTGTGAATGGATTCTGACTTCCTTGTTATGAGGCAAGTTACAGAGATCTGAAATCTACGGGAAGATAATTCCTCGAATTATTTTTGAAAAGCTGTTGGTAAATCTTATCTATCTAGTCATAACGATTATAGGGAAATACACACACAGACACACACACACACATATATATATATATATAACAAAAAACAACTCAACTAAATTTTAACATAACACTAGACCCGTTTGAAAAGGCATAGGTAGAGGCCATATGCTTATCAGGTCTGACCCCCAGTCCATACTACAACTACCCTGGAAATCCAGAGTTCTTGCAAGAGCACAATTTGAATTTGCTCAATGAGTTACTCTGGCATTGATTATTGCTGCTCATTAACTATAGACTTGTAGCCGAGCTGCACCAATCACATCGGTGTATCTGATGTAGGCGGGCCATAGGCGACAGTTTAATCTTCCAGTTAGCTCCGCTGGTAGCTAAGCGTATGAGGCTCTGGATGCAGGCTATACTACAACTAAATCACAAGATAAATAAAAAAGACCATTTTAAACATAACAAAAATACTTCTCCAATGTATGTCTTACTTTATCTAGCTATTAAGATTAGGAAAATCAACACAAATAAATCAATCTCCTTCCTCACCTCTGTACTTTTCAAAAATATTTTTTTTGTTTTTTACATTGCAACAAATTTACACATCATATATTTTAAACAGTTGATAATTTTTGAGTCATTTCAGTATATGCTGGATGCATGCTATGCCCGTGGATGTTTTTCTGCCACTCTAGATAGAATTAAAAATAGTTCTGGCCAAAAGGAAGCTCTCGTTGGAATTGCAAATCAGATTTAGTTAGCCTCCCTGCTGGGTGCCAGCAATGTTGACACCACAGATGGCTTTAACTTTTTGGTATTTTAATGGGCATGATATGAAAAATTGTGATGGCCGTTTTCCAATTTAAAAGAGTCCTTAGCATACTCCCACCCCCTAGTTCAAAAATGGCTGCTGATGTGAACCACTGTTTTCAGCCTGCCAATTGCTGCCTATTCAGATCTACAATAGAACCATGCCTAGCTGGAAAGCCAGAGGCTTTATTCTTTTGTGAGGCTTAGGAACCGGTCACCTGTACCGCTTAATCGGGTGTTTGTCCATTTGAAGGGGAGTGCTGCCTTCCAGGACTTCCCTCTGATGATCGCCCTGGACACTGCAGCATGAGCTGTTCAGGGCTTGGTCAAAGGAAGAAACGAAAAAAGCCCTTGAGCGAGCCACTCAACCCAACTGTCACCAACACTGTGTGAGACTTAATGTGAATCTGTGACTCAACGTTTATACTATTATCAGACCTGAGTGAACAAAAATCTAATAAAGCAGTGAGAACGTTACTATAATACTCCTTCTGTCCAAATTATCTTTAAAAAATATATAGAAGAGTGAATGCTCCCTAAAGGAAATCACATTCATATGCAAACATTTGCAAGTCATACTTACACTGAAAATCCATAGAAAATAATACCCTATGATCTACCTTGAGAGATTAGTATTCTGTTTGTTTTATTTTTGTCCTTCCTGTGCGACCTGTTCAAACTCAATCTAGATGGAGGCCGACAAGAATAAGTGCAATATTTTCTCAGTCCTTCAAAATCAAGGAACAGGTGTTTGTTTTATCCATAAAGTCATATTTTGTGCATGCTTTGACAACAGCATTTCATATCTTATATTTACTTGTCTAGCATTGTTTTTTTGGTTTATGTGTTAAAACTAATTTGAATAAGTTTATGGCTCTTTTAACTCCTTAAAACTTTAAAAATAATGTTATGAATATCTATGGTCAACCTGTTGTGTAATAAAGTCAAAGCTTTTTACCTAAGACCATTGATGTAATGCCATTTTTAACTCTTCAAGGGTTAAATAGATCCACTCCAGAGTGCAACTTTATTGAATAATTCATTGTCAGGCATCCTGATCAATCTCGACCTTTAAGCCATCACTATAAAGCGAACAATAAATCTGTTAGTTTAGAGGAATATGTAACCCTTTCCTTGCACTAGCAGGCAATCATTTTAACAACTGTCAGCAAGTTGTAAGATGCTGTAAGTAGATTTCAGTTCAGTCCCTACTATAAAAAGAAAGCAACGCACACTGAACACGGGTACATAAAATAGCTTGTATCATGCCCATACTTAAGATGAATCAAAAGCACAACACTTCCTTGCTTTCATGAGCTTTGATGACATGAAATCGGTCAAAGATTATTGTGCAGATTACTGTGCACAAACTTACTATACCCTTGGCTAAAAGCAATATTGATAATATAGCCTTTAGAAAATGAAACCATTTTTCATCAGTAGTCTTAAAGCCATACATCATTTTGTGTGACTCTTTAAAGAAAGCTGACAACCTTGACAAATGATCACCTTATTAAATTAATAGTTGGTGGGTTTGGTTTTTTGAGATTGCATTTCAGCCAATGAGTTCCGCCTCTTTCGCTCTTCACACAGACTGTTTACCGGCATGCAACCAAAGCCACCTTAAACCTGACTGGTCAATACTACTCAGCCTAGAAGCAGACTAGAAATGGAAACTAGAAGGCTTCCGATACCAAAATCTTGTCCCGTTGCCAACATGCATTCATGTGCAAATATCTGTCTATAGAAGTAAGAGCAGTTTTAATTAGGATACAACATGTTTTACCAACACGTTCTCATTCCCAGAGTGTCAAAAAGAGGTGCTTGGTCTGGTGCCTTTGGCGTTTGTTACTGACACAAAGAGTGTCTTTTCAGCATCATATTTAGACACACTTTGTTGGGATTCTTGGTGTCACTTTTTGGTGCTCTGGGTCTGGACTTTTCACCTGTCTCTGGGGTGAAAGTCCTGTGTGGTTTGACCCGTCCACCACTCCAACCAACCTCCTTAAGCAGACTTTTCATGCTACCCGCCACCATTGTTGCTCTTTATACTGTCCTCTTACTGTGCCATGGTCAAGCTGCTGCTCTGCCCATTGCGTTCCATGCAAACACTACAGAGTGATTTTAACTGACGCTGAGAGACACTGACCAAGCGTCAGTGCAAGTTGGGAATGACGACGGGTTGGTTTCACAGCACGTGGTGTACAAAATACAGTTCAATTTAGTTTTTATTTGAAAGTATGCAAAATTAATTTCCAACTGTTCACTTTTGAGAATGTCAATTAAGTACTGTTTTGCAAAACTGCAATCAAATTACAACGCATGACAAAAACTGTATTATACACTGAAAGCTACAGTGCATAGTTTCTCTCTTTCTAATTCTACGTAATGATAAAACACTGTTGACACGTCCACATGACGCAAGCTTTTGGTGATTGCGCAGTTGCTAGTAGCATTTATCGCCGCGAATTCAAGGTGGATCACGGAAGATTAAAAAACACCCGATGGACTCTTTAGACGAGGTAATCTTGTAATGTTTATATCCTCTTTGTCTCCAAATTTGAAAGCATGCGTCCTTTCTCAGTGGTGAAATGCATCACTCAAGCTGCTGCATGCGAATGTCGCCGGACTATACACCACTTTGTAAACATAACCATACTGAGAAACACAGAGAGAGTTTTGTGGAGCTACTAAGATTAATTAGCTTTGTAACAACTTATTTGGCAATGGCTTTAATTAAACACACTCTGCTGAATCGGGGGATTAAAATAAGGTGTAACCTAAAATATGGATCACTTGATTATTCCCCATGATTCTCTGTTGGGTCACTATCACTTGTTCTTCATGGTGTGTGCGGTGTGCCTCAAGGAAATGAGGAAATCATGTGTTGCTGTGTGCATGCCAGTGTCTTTGTCTGTGTGTTATGAAGCGAATACATAATGCATAAGGGCAAATCTGCACGACGTATTTCAAAACCTGTTCAGCACTCTGGTGTCACTTCACCCTCGGCTATCTAAGTCAAATAATGGGGAGGAAAGCAGATCAGCTCCCTGTTTTGAAAAGGAATCACCTTTTTAATTTACCATGAGATGTCTCTCTGCACACAGCACGCAGAATCCCTCCGAAGTTTTTCTGCTTCATTTGCACTCCACTGTGCTTTTTTCGTCAAGCTCATCAGTTTTTGCCCATGTCAAAAGCTCTTCCTTTTTAATGGATTTTCAGCTAACAGATTTTCTATTTACGATAAGAGGATGCTCTTAGTCTTTAAAAGCCAAATTGAATGTTGATGTCGTCTGTGTCCTCATTTTACATTTTCAATTATTGGCTTTTTAGTAGAAAGTGATTAAAAAAATACTAAAGGCTTTTTATTGACTTTACCAAACAGACAAATAAAAGCATCATGACTGGATGTCAAGCAGCTGGTAACTTACTGTAACTGAATGTTGTAAAAACGTTTAAAACGTTGTATACACTGCCAAACAGTGAATGATATGGACATTTCCTGCTTTGGCATCTCTGCAAATGACTTGAAAGGGTGGATATGGCTGTGTCACCATGGGAATGTTGTTTTATATTTCTTTCAATGTAGTTCATCATTCACACAGAATGTTAGGTCATACAGCTACAGAACATCTCAGTTATGTAAATGATTTGCCAGGACTGTTTCAAAGTATTTCATATTGTACTGACAGAGTCTCTGCCAGGAATTGTGGTTCTGAACGTGGCCATATAAGCATGATATGGTTATGATATGTTATTTCTTGTTGGTTATTAGGACAACATGTTGTGTCGGAGGAGTTTTCAGCACCCCTGGTTCTGTTTCCCTTCATTTTCTGCATTGACAATGTTTGGTGATTCAGTTGGAGCACTTGCCAGGCGTAGATGGGCATTCAGCTCTCTCATTTAAATCATAAAAATAGAAGATGGACATATTCGTGAGAAAATGTCACGCCTATCTTGCTTGTTCCCATAGCAATGGCTGGCTTGGCTCATGGGTATTGTAGTAGTTAGAGCTGTCCGCCACGCCAAGTTATGAGGCAAAAAAACATGAGACAACGTTGAATATATTATAACACACACATTCATGGGACCATTATAATATTCACGAGACCCTGTGTTTCTATACTGCCTAAAATTAGGCTTTAAAAGACAAAAAACTGAAACAAATTGAAGTAATTTCATAACTTGTGGCTCCTCCCACTGCACAAATGATTTCTTTCATAAATACTATTTCATGTCAACAAGTAAAATTTTTGTTTTACATGTCATGTGGTGGCCTCAACATGCAAAATGGTCTATTAAAATGACGTTTTAAGCAGCCATTAATATGAAGGCAGACTGCTGCCGCCACTGTATTTCAATCAATATGAGAGCAATCAAATGAACTACCCCTCATCAATAAACACAGTGATCCCATCCATCTCTCACCAAGCTATGATGGATAGACATGGACAGTCTAATTAAAGGATGAATTATGGAATGGAATCAATTCATCACTATACTGTCATTGCTATTAATTCACAGTCATTCCCATGTTTCCGTATCTGGGTTGTGCTGCTTTTCTGCATCTATCATCATAAATCAGGAAAAATTTAGTCCCTGCAGTGGATCGCATGTCGTTTAACTGGGCCACAATTCTCGTTCACATTTGCTGCTTTAGGTAGTTGTGTTGAAACAAGCCTGTGCTTGATGATCCCCGGGGTACAAACTGAACTTTCTCGACTGCGTATGGCAGCCGATATGGCGTTAGAACAAACATTATGGGAGAGACTATTGAATGATCTCAGAGTGAATTCCACACAAAAACAAACAAACACACACCAACACACACACCCAACACATACACACACACCCACACACACACACACCACACACACAACACACACAAACACACCACACACACACCCACACACCACAGCCATGCATTTGTGCACCAAAAAACCAACACACTTACACAAACAGTACCCTGGATGAAGAGGGGAGCAACTCCAGAGCTACGGTGTTATTGATTGGGTGAGATGTGTTTGCACAAATACACACACTCGGCACATCACACTAAGCAGTAACAATACGATTTAAATGACCGCCTCTCAGCATAGACTGCATTGTTAAGGTTTAGTGATAGCTCAGATTCAGGTCAATCAACATTTTCTGACCAAAAAAGA